>NW_024080758.1:2110378-2132434 GCF_003009895.1 Hyaena hyaena
GGCACTCGTGGGGATGAGCACTGGGTGTTATATGGAAACCAACTTGACAATAAACTATTTGTAAAAAAAACAAAAACAAAAAAACCCCGCTTTCTCGAGATGCATTTTACATGTAATAAAAGTCACTCTACTCCCATGCACACTTCTGTTTTTATTTTTGTAGCTGTGCCCGCGGCCGACGTCATAAAGCAGGTTCCGACAGGCCCGCGAGTCCCCGGCCCTCCCTGAGCCCCAGCAACCTGGTCAGCTCTCTGTCTCCAGCGTTTGCCGTTCCTGCGCGTTTCCTGGACACAGGCCCGCAGTGGTGCGGTCTCTCGCACGTGCTTTCTCCCCCGCAGCCTAATGCTCGTGAGGTCCCGGCACCGTGCGGACTCCATCAGTACTGCGGTACTTCCGTGGCTCGGTGTTACTCCGTTGCACGGAGATAGCACGGTCTGGACGACGGACGGTAGACCTTTGAGTTGTTTCCACTTTGGGCCGATTATGAATACTGGTTGCTATGAGCTCTTGTGGGCAAGTTTTTGTGTGGACCTTTTTTTTTTTTTTCTCTTGGGTAGATACCTCGGAGTAGAATTAATGGATAGGACAGTAATTTTATATTGAACTTTTTGAGAAATTGCCAGACTGTTTTCCAACGTGGCCACACCGTTTTACATGCACGCGAGCCCCGATTTGTCCACATCCTCAACGATAGGTGTTACTGTGTCCTTTTTCACTTCATTATAGCTGTTCCAGTGGTGCCTCATTGTGGCTTTCTGTTTCCAGTTCCGCAATGATTAACAGCGTTGACCATTATTCCATGTGCTTGTTAGCTCTTTGTCCGCTGTTTTTAAAATTTTTTAATGTTTTAGTTATTTCTGAGAGAGAAAGAGACAGCGTGAGCAGGGGAGGGTCAGAGAGAGGAAGACACAGAATCTGAAACAGGCTCCAGGCTCTGAGCTGTCAGCACAGAGCCCGACGCAGGGCTCGAACCCATGAACTGTGCGATCATGCCCTGAGCCAAAGTTGGACGCTTAACCCACTAAACCACCCAGGTGCCCCTGTCTGCTGTTTTTTAAAGTGAAATATATGTTCACATCATTTGCTTTTGGATTAGGTTGTTTACTTTCTAATGATCAAATTCGAAAATTTGCTTTTTAGGGGCGCCTGCGTGGCTCAATCAGTTGAGTGACTGACATCAGCTCAGGTCATGATCTTGAAGTTCATGAGTTCGAGCCCCGTGTCAGGCTCTGTGCTGACAGCTCGGAGCCTGGAGCTGCTTCAGATTCTGTATCTCCCTCTCTCTCTGCCCCTCCCCTGCTCACGCTCTGTGTCTCCGTCTTTCTCTCAAAAATAAATAAATATTAAAAAAAGGAAAAAACCGAAAAACAAGAAAATTTATGTTTTACCTCCTAACTGGTGTGCCTGCTTGTATGTGCCACTGCTTCAACCGTTTTCACTAAATGCTGCAGGACGAATGTTACTGCGTGGCCGGGTGCTGCCCCTCACCTACTCAAAACCCCGCCGTGTTCTCCACCACCAGACTCCTACACTTGACATTCAAGCTGTCAGATGAAGTGGTTCCATCCCTGAACGCTCTCAGAGGTGCTCTGAGGTCCGGAAAGACTGCTCCCGGGTGACCCCCTTGTCCCTTGTCCCATATCTGTTCTACCTTTGTCCTAATCCCTGCTCCATCCTGCTCTGACCCGTCCAAACCCCTTTCCCCAGGGACCCTCCAGCGGGCGTGATCTCCTGGGACCCTGTTTCCTTTGTCGTGCTGGGCTGTCTTTGACCTGCCTGTAAGCTGAGTGCTGTTCTAGAAATTTTAATCAAAAATGTTCCTGGGGGGCGCCTGGGTGGCTTAGTCGGTTGAGCGTCCGACTTTCGTTTAGGTCGTGATCTCGCAGTTCATGGGTTCGAGCCCAGCATCAGGCTCTGTGCTGACTGCCAGCTTAGAGCCTGGAGCCTGTTTCAGTCTGTGTCTCCCTCTCTCTCTGACCCTCCCCTGCTCATGCAGTCTCTCTCTCTCTCTCTCCTAGAAATAAATAAAACATTAAAAAAAAATAAAAAAAAAAAATGTTCCTGGGCACTGGGGCGCCTGTGTGGCTCAGTCGGTTAAGCGCCTGACTCTTGATTTCAGTTCAGGTTGTGATCTCGAGGTTCGTGAGTTCCAGCCCCATGTCGGGCTCTCTGCTGTCAGTACAGAGACTTGCTTCGGATTCTCTGTCCCCCTTTTCCTGCCCTTCCCCCACTTGTACTCTCTCAAAATAAAAAAAAACAAAAAACAAAAATAAAAAATAAATTAAAAAAAAAGTTCCTGGGTACCCACTCAATGATATTCTGCTCTCTCTTTGGAGTTCTTCAGAACAGTTACCAAACAGATGTGTGGTAGTTTGGTTTTATTTTATGTCTTGGACGGACACAGCCTTCTTATTTCCACCTTTGCCAACCCGCGAATTACTTCTATTCCTGGCACCTGGCTGCGGACCAAAGAAGCCTCTGATTTTGTTTTGTAATGTTTACTTTTGAGAGACAAAGAGACAGAGCCTGAATAGCAGAGGAGGAGAGAGAGAGGGGAAGACACAGAATCCAAAGCAGGCTCCAGGCTCCAAGCTGTCAGCACAGAGCCCAACACAGGGCTCAAACCCACAAACTGCAAGATCATGACCTGAGCCAAAATCAAGAGTCAGGCACTTAATCAACTGAGCCACTCAGGCGCCCCAACTTTCTAGATATTTATTTTTAGTCACCAACATTCCCTACTCATTTCCCTCCTGGCTTTGTTATTTTGTCTCTTGGCCTCAACTAAGCATGCAGGCGTGTATGCACACGTGTGTGTGTGTATGTGTGTGTGCGCGTGCACGTGTCTGCACACGTATGAGCAAGGATGTTTGTGGGGCTGCCACAGCCTTTACTCCCCCTGGCTCCTTGTGTTCCCTTTCCTAAAAATAAAAACTTGCTCTAATTTCTTTTCTTATTTTAGTAACCATTTTCTTATCGAATAATAATATTATCTCTCTCTCTCGGAAAACAGAATTGGAAACTCCCAGAGAGATGTTATATCCTTAATATTGTGATGCTGGATTCTAGTTTCCTTTTTTTCTGATGCATATATAGTTTTCTTTTGGTTTCATGGAGTTATCATCATCCTGTACTTGACTTTTTGTATACTTAACACTAATACATCATCACTGCCCTTCTATTGTTCCCATTAATTATCCTTTTATGAAAACACTTAAGAAATTTTTAAATATGTTTTTATTTATTATTGAGAGACAGAGAGAGACAGAGCATGAGCATGGGAGGGTCAGAGAGAGGGGGAGACACAGAATCTGAAGCAGGCTCCAGACTCCGAGCTGGCTGTCAGCACAGAGCCCAATGTGGGGCTTGAACTCAGGAACTGTGAGATCATGACCTGAGCCAAAGTCGGATGCTTAACCGACTGAGCCACCCAGGCGCCTATATGAAAACATTTTTAATGGCTGCACGGTACACCATGGTCTGATGATAGTGTAAGGTATTAAAGCCATCCCCTGCAGATGCATGCATAGGTTAGTTCTCTTCCTTCATAATTATAAACAGTGATTCATCGGATGCCATGATCCCTCTGATATATGGTGGCATGGTCCATGGTCGTCACACCTGGTGCCCAATGTCAGTGGGCTGAGCGTTCATTGTCTGATCTTAGTAACTGGTCTTTCCCTCCGCCTCCCATCCTGAAAGCAAAATAAAAATAACGATAAAACATCTATCACTGCAGCCACACAAATCTCTCTCACACCCTTTCTCTTTCTCTTCCATTATCTACGGTCAGCTTAGGACTGAAACCAAACTTGGAATTGAGCCCCAAGGAATGTATGGGGATAAAATGATTAGTGACTGAAGTGATAGCCCGAGAGTGGAGAGCCTTCCTCAACGCTCCCCTGACACTATCATGGTGGCCAAGTGCACCGGAGAAAGTTAACAGCTTGCTGATGACTCTTTGGGAGCCAACGTGTGATCATATGGTCCATGGAACACCAGTAGATCAAATGCAAATACCGTTTGCATATTTGTCAAGATCCCTCATGGACAGTGCAGGCTGCTTTAATTATCTGTCCAGGAGAAACTCGTTGCGTCTGGCATGTGCACGGCCCTGTATCCACTGGCATGTCTGTGCCTGAACCGATACGGAAGATATTTCGAAAGAAAAGTATTAAGGAGGAGTGGAATCTGTTATCTGTTGCCCCCCTGCCTAGCATTTAGAAGTTGCCAGCCTGATTTTGTTTTTCTATTTTTGATTTATTCTTTCAGACTTTCAAAAATACAGTGACATCATTGGGGCCCCTGGGTGGCTTAGTCGGTTAAGCGTCTGACTTTCGCTTAGGTCATGATCTCGCGGTTCGTGGGTTCGAGCCCCGCATCGGGCTCTGTGCTGACTGCCAGCTCAGAGCCTGGAGCCTGTTTCTGTCTGTGACTCCCTCTCTCTCTGACCCTCCCCTGCTCACGCTGTCTCTCTCTCTCCTAGAAAGAAATAAAAAAAATTTAAAAAAATACAGTGACATTATATATTTTAGCTATAAAACTTCAGAGTGACTTGTCCCTGACGTAGAAGTAATGAGAAAGCTCAATTTTCTGGCAATATAAAAGTCCCGTGAAACATTCCCAAAGAAGTTACATCCATTTAATAATTAAGTAACAGGGAATATGGCATTAGAATTTCATTTTTTATGCTTATTTATTAGATAGATAGAAAGAAAGAGAGAGAGAGCACAAGAAAGGTAGGGGTAGGAGAGAGAGAATTCCAAGCAGGCTCCACACTATCGGCACGGAGCCTGACATGGGGCTCAGGCTCATGAACTGTGAGATCATGACCTGAGATGAAATCAAGAGTTCAAGGCTTGGGGTGACAGGGTGGGTCAGTCAGTTAAGCATCCGACTCTGGCTCAGATCACGATCTCACGGCTTGTGCGTTCAAGCCCTACACTGGGCTCTGTGCTGACGGTTCGGAGCCTAGAGCCTGCTTTGGATTCTGTGTCTCCTTTTCTCTCTGCCCCTCCCCATGCTGACCTCTCTTTCTCTCAAAATGTTAAAAAAAAACAAAACCCAGAAACATTTGGAAGCTTAACTGACTGAGCCACCCAGGCACCCCAAATTTCATTCTTAGCCAAGTAATAGACCTTACATTTTTTTCTTGCATTTTTATCTATGGATATAACAGAGAGCTACCGGTTTACTCAGGAGAATCAGTGAAATAAATACATTGATGTTTATAGAAGCTCTCAGCTTTCAGAAGCCAGTATGTAATTTCTTCATTCATAAAACAAGTTGTGTGTGTGTGTGTGTGTGTGTGAAGTAATGCTATTAAAGTCCTTAAAAATTTTTTTAAATGTTTTATTTATTTCTTTTTTTTTAATGTTTTATTTATTTCTAGGAGAGAGAGAGAGACAGCGTGAGCAGGGGAGGGTCAGAGAGAGAGGGAATCACAGACTCTGAAACAGGCTCTAGGCTCTGAGCCGGCAGTCAGCACAGAGCCCGACGCGGGGCTCGAACCCACGAACCGCGAGATCATGACCTAAGCGAAAGTTGGACGCCTAACCGACTAAGCCACATAGGCGCCCCTGTTTCATTTATTTCTGAGAGAGAAAGAGACAGTGTGAGCAGGGGAGGGTCAGAGAGAGAGGGAGACACAGAATCTGAAACAGGCTCCAGGCTCTGAGCTGTCAGCACAGAGCCTGATGCGGGGTTCGAACCCACAAACTGTGAGATCATGACCTGAGCTGAAGTCGGACGCTCAACCGACTGAGCCACCCAGGCGCCCCTTAAAGTCTTTGAACGTATATATATATTTATCTATATAAATTTCTCTATCAGTGAAGGGTTTGGTTGTCTCATTAGAATCCTTCAGTCCAATAGAAATTATAGTTACACTCTTTACACCTGATCTTGGCCAAAAGACTGAGAAGTGATATATAGTCAGACTCTTTAGAGACTAACTTTTTAGCTCACAGAATATAACCCCTCAAAACCACAAGAATTCTAAAAACCTTGAAAAAAGAATTCTAAAAAACTTGAAAAAAACACCATTGGGGCACGTGGGTGGCTCAGTCAGTTAAGCTCCCAACTTTGGCTCAGGTCATGATCTCCCAGTTCATGAGTTCAAGCCCCACACCAAGCTTTGTGCTGACAGCTCAGAGCCTGGAGCCTGCTTCGGATTCTGTGTCTCCTTCTCTCTCTCTGCCCCTCCCCCACTCTTGCTCTGTCTCTCATTCTCAAAAATAAATATTTTAAAAATTAAAAAAAAGAAAATGCCACCATTAAAACTAACATTAGGAAGTACTTTATATACAGCTGAATTTCCCAAAGAAAACAATTACAATCTAGATAGCAGCAGCCAAAATCCTATTTAAAGGCACAGGAGAGTGGCCAGATGTAGGCAAGGGTTCAGTGTCTGAAAGAAAGATTATGTGGGTCTGGCCCAGTCTGCTGGGCATGGGGGCCATAAAGCTCCAGGGAAAAGCCAGTCTCACTGGTGTGAGGCATTACCCAGTGGAGTTAAGGGCTGTTGCTAGAAAGGGGGAAGGAAAATCTTGGAGAGAGGCAGCCCAAAAACCTGCAATTTTCCTCAAGTCCTTAGCTTTTGAATTCTGTATTCATGGGCAAGCTACAAGAAGCCCAGGGCAAAGCAGCTTCTGGAAGCTGAAAGAATTGATTTCAGCTGCTATCCCTGGAGGGGAGCAGAGCTTGGAATGTAAGTCCCAAGTTAGAAGGTCTGGCAAATACTTTGGGCTTTTCACTGAAACCCCAGAAGTGCCACACTTAAAAATTTTTTTAATGTTCATTTATACTAGAGATATACTAGAGAGAGAGAGAGAGAGAGAGAGAGAGACAGGGGAAGGACAGAGATAGAGAGACACACAGAATCCGAAGCAGGCTTCAGGCTCTCAGCTGTCAGCACAGAGCCCGGTGTGGTGCTCGAACTTGTGAACTGTGAGATTGTGACCTGAGCTGAAGTTGGACGCTTAGCGGACTGAGCCACTCAAGTACCCCAGAAGTGCAAGACTTTAGAGGTAAGGAATAAGTCTCAGAACCCAGGACTTTTTCTTAGATATAAGGGCATAACTGACATAGAACCAGTCTAACAGAGCATGAAGTCGGGTTGCTACAAGTTTAAGGTGATCCACCACTGGCTCAACTGCCTGCTGCTCGAAGAAAATCAATACTCTCCAAAGGAAGAGACTAGAATCTAGCATCTTTATGAGGTGATGTCCACCATATTTGGCATGTAGTTGAAATTTATTGGATATTGGATATGAAAAGAAACAGGAAGATGTGATTCAGAGTCAAGAGAAAAATCAGTCAATAGAAACTGACCCCCAAATGAGCCAGATGTTGGAATCGGCAGACAAGAAATTTAAAGCTGCTATTATAACCATGTTCAAGGATTTAAAAGAAAAAGCAGATAAATAGAAATTATGTATGTATGTATTCATAAGTACAATATCTGAAATGAAGAATTTACTGGATAGCCTTCCACAGAGAGTGGAAATAGCAGGGGCAATGGTTGGTGAAATTACTGCAGGATGGACAGAAATTCCAGATTGGAGAATTGATGGGTAAGGGCAGCATTAATAAACAGAACCTTAGTAACTTACGAGACAATTCAAGTAGTGCAATGATATACATGTAATTGGAGTCCAGAAGGAGAGGAAAGAGAGAATGGGGCAGTGGGTAATTTGAATAAAGAATGCCTGAAATGACCCCAGATTTGGTGAAAAACTTCTCTATCAACTTATAGGTTCTACAAATGCAGCAAACCTTAAGCCAGATAAGTACAGAGAGAGCCATATCTGGAAGCATCATTGCCAAATTGTTGAAAATCAGTGGTAAAGAGAAAATGTCGAAATTTTACATACAGAGGGAATTCCTAGAGAACTAGTGCTAATCTCCAATCAAGCAAAAAAGGCCCAAAGGCTATGAACGACATCTTTAAAGGACTGCCAACAAACAGACAAACAATAACAAAAACACAAAAAAAACCTGTCAACCAAGAATTCTATGTCCAATTAAGCTTTTCTTCAAACACAAAATATGGAAGAAAGACATTTTTAGAGAAGCAGAAGCTGAGAGAATTTGTTGCCCGGAGACCTTCAGCACAAGAAATGCAAAAGAAGTTTCTTCAGTCTTAAATGAAAGGATCCAGTTGTAAAGTTGGCTGTACAGGAAAAAACAAAGAATCCCAGAAATAGTAAAACTGGGTAAGTAGAAAAAAAATCTCAAGTCTCACCAAAAGACAAGAGGTTGTTTAAAAGTGATAAGATTATATTGTGGTTTTTATACTGTAGATAGATATAAAATACAGTAAAACCGTGGTTTACGAGCATAATTCATTCCGGAAACATGCTTGTAATCCGAAGCACTTGTATATATCAAAGTGAACGTCAAGAACCAATGGCTCAGTTATGATCATGTGACATTGGGCATCACGTAGTACTGGCATTGCAAGACATCTCTCACTTATGAAGTTAAAATTTATTAGAAATGTTTGCTTATCTTGCAGAACACTCACCCAACCAGTTACTCGCAATCCAAGGTTTTAGTGTATATCAAAATAGCACAAAAGAGGGAGGTAAGATGAAAGTTACTCTTTCAAGTGACTTCCATTTGAAGTGGAGTAGCACAACGTTAAACGTGGCCCGTGATAAGTTAAAGATTCACATTATAATCATTGGAGCTAAAAAAAAGGCCAATAGAGAGATGAAAGTGGAATATTAAAAATATTCAATTAACAACAAGAAGGTAGGAGAGACAGGAATAAAAAACAGAGTAAAGACAGAATACAGACCCACACCCAACAACACGAAGCTCGAAAACTTTATTTTCAGCGAAAAAAGCCAAATACAAAAGAATGCATATCGCCTGGATTCTAAACACAAAATTCAGGATCAGAGCTAACCCATGGTGATGTCAATCAGAGCAGGGACTGTGTCTGAGGAATGGCGACGGCCTGGGAAGAGGCAGGGGAGAACTTTGTGGAGTAACCGAAGTTCATATCTTGATCGAGCGGGTACCTTCTCTGGGAGTATATATTTACCGAAGTTCCCAGAACTGTACTCTTAGGATTTGTGCATTTCATTGTGTGTAAATGTTACATCCATTGGGGCCTGGCGTTGTCCACTCTGATCAACAGGGGGCGCTCCGAGCTCACCAAACGCGCTTCGGGGACCCAGCTACTTGGGGATGCAAATCAGACCCGCTCTGGTCTCCGTCTTCAAGGTGGATCTCGCAGCCCCCCAACTGTTCTCCCTCGACACCCCACCTCCGCAGCACGCCCCCACCCCCTGCCACCGCGGCTTCGCGGGCTGGTCCGTGTCCCCTCCGCGCGCGCTGCGCTTCCACGGGTGCGCGGCGCGCGCTAATGGCGACGCAGTTTCCCGCGGCACCCCGCGGAATACAGATGCGGCTGCGAGCTGGCGTGTGCCGCCTGGAGGCGTACCTGCCCCCCGAGGTCCTCTCTCCATGCGATCGCTCTTTACACTGGAAGCAGGAACGTCATGGAAACTTCCACACGGTTCTCGACATCTTCATTTTGACCTTCTTACCTCGCTTTGGTGGCTGTGAAATCTTCCCACGCCAGGGCTGGGGCGGGAGGGGGAGGGAAGGTGGGCGGCGGCGGGAGCGAGGCACAGAAGGAATTTTCCCCCGGGAAGGCGGGAGGGGCGTTGCCCCAGGGTTTCGGCACCCCAGAAGGTTGTCTTCCTGCCCCCTCCCTATCTCAGAAGGAAGCCAGGTTCTGGAAAGCCCCAGACATCCCTCGCGCCCTCGCCCACCCCCAGGCCGGTGTCTCCGGGCGCGGAGATGCCATTACACCTCACGTGACCCCCGCACTGGGCCGGTCCCTCTCGAGGCGTCTCGCGGGGTGTTAATTAAAGGTCACAGCAAAACAGACCTGCCGGCTCACCGGGGGAAATGTCCTCCCGGGAAATGAAAAATGACACCCCGGAGCAGCCACGTGTGGAGCCCGGCATATGCCGGTTTCCTGCGCTCTGCGCGTCGCGCGGGGGGCCGCGGGGGATCCGACAGGGGGCGGTGGCCGGGTGCCCCCGGGGCTCCGCGGGCCCCTGGCGCGGGAGGAAAAGGAAGGAGGGGTGCCGAGGGGACCCAGCGGGGCGCGGCGCGGCGAGGGCAGCCCGCACCGCCACCCCCCCCCCCCACCCCGCTTGCAGGCCCGCGAAGCCCGCGCTGCGCGTGTGCACGCGGCGAATCCCTCAGTTTCCCCTGCCCTGCGGCGGCGGCCGGGTCCCGGGCTCACCTGGGCGGGCCCCCGGGCGGCTCGGCACGTCGCAGACTGGGGCGCGGGCGGGCGTGTGTGGGGGGGCGAAGCCTTCCCCCCCCCCCGCCCCAGGTCGTCCTGCTGTGGTTGGGAGGGTGCCCCGCGGGCCGGCCGGGGGTTGGGAGGGCGATCCCAGAAAAGGTTTGCAGGGCAGGTCTAGGAGAACAAAGGGCGGGGAGGGGGTGGTGGTGGAGGAGGACCCGGCATGTTTGCGGACTTGTTTGTGACTCAGTCCCTTTTACACGGCGTTTCAAAGGCAGAACTGCACGCCTCGCCAGGAAGAGAAAGAACTTGGGGGCGGGGACGCTCGGCGCGTTTCTGGCCGGCCCTCCCCTCGCCGCTGCCCCTCCGCGCCCAGCGCGCGCGGCGGCGTTTCCTTAAGGGCCGCGGGCCGCTCTCCAGTAACTTCCCCGCGAGGGGCGAGATTTACGGCCCCCCGCCCCCCGCGCCCGGCGCGCACCGTCAGGCGGGCGCGCCGCCACATAAAATGGATCCCGGCCGGCGCGGCGGAGGCGGCAGCCGGGCGGCGGGGCGGCCGTGGCCGAGGCTCCGCGCTGCGCCCGGGCGCACACGCGCGCGCTGACCGCCGCGGCGCCCGGGCCCCGCCGAGCCGCCTCTCCCGGCCCCCGCGCAACTGTCAGGCCGAGCGGGGCCGGCGGATATTGGCTCCGCGACGCGCCGAGGCTCCTCCCCGAGGCTGGATCTTTTATATTTTGGGAGAATTTCTTTGAACTCAGTTAGCGAGCTCCGCGAAGGAGACAAGTTCCCACAGCCGGCGCGCCCGGCGGAGGCGCGGCGCGGCGCGGCGGGGGCTCCCCGCCTTCCCTGCGGCGGCGGGCGCCCGGTCGCCCCCCACTCGCCGCCCCCGGGGAGGAGGCCCGGCGGACCCCCTCGGCTGGGGAGGAGTGCCAGGGATGTGGATGTGGCCGTGAAAAGAGAACGTGTGCCTGGAGGAGGCAGAAGAGGAGGAAAAGCATTATTTGAAGAGAAGAATAAGCCAGCCACTCCAGCCCGTTCTGCAAATTAGTGCTATTACTTCTGGGGTCCATTTGCTGTGATTCTTTCCTCCTCCCTCCCACCACCCCAAATTAAGGAACCTTGACTTGAGGGCCAGGAGCCAGCCCCCGAAAACGGCGAGGGGGGGGTACCCTTCTGGGTCGGAAGACCTTTTGGATGTAGCGTTGGTGGAACATTTAGACACTCTCCTCGGGAAAGGCCACCATGAATTCGGTAGCGGGGAATAAAGAGAGGCTGGCGGTCTCCACCAGGGGCAAGAAATACGGGGTAAGTTGCCACGGGGACGATGCGGAGACGCGTTACCGGAGCCCCGTCGGCCGGGATCCCCCTTTCCCCGCGCGGTGCGGCCGCGCAGGGCGGCCCCGCGCTCCGGCGCTGCGGCAGAGGCGCCTCCGCCGGGCTGTGCGTGCGCGGAGTCTGCACGCCCGCCTCGCCCTCGGAATGTTCTGTCTTCCCGTTCCTTGCCATCCCCGCAGCCCTAACTTTTGCGGCATTCGTGGACTTCCAGGCAGACAGAGTTAAGCCGAAAGGCGTTTGGGGGAGGGGGGGAGGTTGTCCATGAATCCTCAGCCATTCCTCGAGATCATTTCCCTGGAGCGGGGAGAGCCTTCCATTTACCTCTAGGTTCCGGAGGGCTGTGCCCGGAAAGAATAAAAATCCAGAAGCCATCACCCCCGCTGCCCCCAACCCGTCCGGGGTATAGCGTCTTCCAGGAACTAGAACGTGGGTTCTTTTGGGGATGGGTGTCGGGTTTGAAAGCGCTGGGGGTGCTGACTATATGCCCCCCCCTCCGCCCCCTGCGGAAACCATGGAAAGCCCTGAGCGAGCCCTCTCCACCCAAGCGAGGAGTCCGCCGGCGCCCGGGAGCCATGGGCTGCGGGGACCCAGTTAAGGACAATTAACGGGGCGGATGGAGGTAGATTCGGCCCCAGGGCTCGGAGCACCCCGGGACGCGCGCCCGTTGGCGCTCGGCCGGGCCCTCGGGGGCGCGTGGGTCCCCGGCCCGGGCGCGGTGTGGGCGGGGAGGGGGAGGTCGCCCCCAGCCCCGCCCGACCCCGGGGACGCGGGAGCCCGCGGTCCTGCGGCCCCTGACTCTGCACGTCTCCCCCGCAGGTGAATGAAGTGTGCTCGCCCACCAAGTCCGCGGCGCCCTTCTCCCCCGAGAGCTGGTACCGGAAAGCGTACGAGGAGTCGCGCGCCGGGAACCGGCCCACCCCCGAGGGCGCGGGCTCGGCGCTCGGCTCGTCGGGGACCCCGTCCCCTGGCTCGGGCACCTCGTCCCCGAGCTCCTTCACGGGCTCCCCGGGCCCCGCCTCCCCGGGCATTGGCACCAGCTCGCCGGGCTCCCTGGGCGGCTCGCCGGGCTTCGGCACCGGCTCCCCGGGCTCGGGCAGCGGCGGCGGCTCCTCCCCCGGCTCGGACCGCGGCGTCTGGTGCGAGAACTGCAACGCCCGCCTGGTGGAGCTGAAGAGGCAGGCGCTGAAGCTGCTCCTCCCGGGGCCCTTCCCGGGCAAGGTGAGCCCGCGCGGGGCGGCGGGCGGGCGGCCCCCACCCCTCTGTCGCCGGGGCGCCCCCGGGGCACGGAGCCGGGAGGGGCGCCCGCGGCTTGAGGCCTTTCGGTCCGCCGGGTATGCCCCGGGTTACTCGCCCTGCGTCCTCCGCCCCGAGTCCCCGCGCTGTGCTCCCCGCACCCGACGCGACCTCGAGGCGTCTTCCCCCAAGACCCTGTTCCCGCGTGCTGCCAGCCCTGGCGACGCTGCAGGCGGGGTATGGGGGGCAGCTGACCCCAGCTCCTAGGGGGTTCCTCTCTGCAGCCCTCCCTTCCTCCCTCCCCCGGCTCATCGGATCCCTCTCCCCTCCCCACAGCCACTCGCGGGCCTCACGAAAAGCCCGTGGGGGTTCTAAAAGCAAGCTGGTATTTGGGGGTTGGCGTTTCCCACTGTCTGATCGTGGGCCTTCGTTCCCAGGATCACAGAAACAAACAGACCCTCGAAGGCCAGCATGTGCCCCCTAGCGTTACGCGTGTCCGCCCGAGGAAGGCCGGGGGGGGGGCGAAGGGGCGGGCGGCCTGGGGACCAGGCCGGGGCGCCCCGGGCTCCCCCAGGGCCTGGCGTGGTGCGCCCAGGGCCGGAGGGCAACACAATGCAGTTGTATTTGCACTGTTGGGGCCAAGTACTATCAAATGATAATATTTACTCTTACGCTTCAAAGAGTTTTTATCAGTGGTTGGAGAGAACTATCGAGAAAGCAGTGAAGAGCTGCGCGGATTTCTGACACTGCCCGGTGGCGTTTTCTGATTTATGTTTCTGGGACTTTTGAAACGGACTACTGTGATTTTTGAATGGTGGAGCCCGGCACTGACTCCATCTGCTCGCCTCACTGTGTTCATACGCAAGGGTTAAGTTAAGCAAACACCCACAGACGTTGTAAAATTTTACATGTGGAAAATTACCGCCAAGAGAATTGGTTTTATGAATCCCGAATTTATCTCAGGAATAATTAACCTGTGGATTGTTGAACAGTATACCATGTTTTTGGTAGCTTGGTAATCAGTCTGTCCCGACACCCTGAGAACAAACCTCAGGAAATCTGAAAGCGCATTATATGCTTGCATTCTGTATCCCCCGATTTAATGCTACTTCGTCACTCACAGGTTTATTTATTTGCTCTTTGGATCCTTTATCAATAGTTCCCGATTTCCTACCACATTCAAGGCACTAATGTTAGCACAGCACTGAAATGACAGGTACCTACAGCCCTTCTCCACATGGAGCTTGCATTCTTCTTTAAAAAATTTTTTTTAAATGTTTTATTTATTTCTGAGAGAGAGAGACCGTGTGAGCAGGGGAGGGTCAGAGAGAGAGAAGGAGACACAGAATCTGAAACAGGCTCCAGACTGTGAGCTGGCTGTAAGCACAGAGCCGGATGCGGCGCTCGAACCCACGAACCGCGAGATCATGACCTGAGATGAAGTCAGCCGCCCAACCGACTGAGCCACCCAGGCGCCCCTTGGAGCTTGTATTCTAGTGGAAGGTGCAAACGTTCAACCACAAAATGCACAATTCCGAATTTATTCCCATTTTGTGGTAAGTGTGTTTACAGAGGAAGAGCGTGGGGCGCCGTGAGATGGTATAACCAGACTAGACCCTCTGATACATTTTGAAAAACCTTGGTTCTCAAAGGTTTCATCTGATCTTTGGCAGTCCTAGTAAGTTACAGTCTACCACAGTATTCTAGAACATTCTCGATCGCGAGGACCTGTGCTTACCCTAGCTTGTTTATGTTGTTGTTTGAGTGGTTGTACCTGCAAAGGTAAATCCAAATAGACTCTTTCTATAAATATGGAGGAAGGGAAGGAAATCGATAGCGAAGAGAAACATGTTGAAATTCAAAATGCATCTGTCCCATTTTGTGGAGTCATGTGACAAAGTCGAGTTTTGTTTTTGTTGAAGCACCTGGAAAATTCATTCCCAGTGTTATACTGGAGGCAGTTCAATATACTTGCCAACTTTATTTACCTGCTGAAATGGAAGTGATCCCGGGGGACTGATCATTGGATTTCCTGAATCTCAGTGCTTTGCATCACCTTACAGAAACCCAGGCATGAGTGAGGGAGAGCTGTCAGTCACACAGGATCACTTTAAGGCACACATCAGTGGCATATGTGACGTAGCGTGGTGAAACATGACATTTGGTACAGGGGGTGCACAAGACTTAGCCAGAAACCACAGCGATATGGAATACCTCACTGTTGACTTTTTAAACATTTTATTTATTTTTGAGAGACAGAGCCTGAGTGGGGGGGAGGGGTTGAGGAACAGAGAGAGAGGGAGACACAAAATCCAAAGCAGGCTCCAGGCTCTGAGCTGTCAGCACAGAGCCTGACGCGGGGCTCGAACCCACGAACCCGTGGGATGATGACCTGAGCCGAAGTCGGACGCTAAACCTACTGAGCCACTCAGGCGCCCCTGGAGAATGCCCCTTCATTGTTAATCATGAGGTACGGAGCCTCAATTTGTTGGCCTAAACAATAAATGTAGCTCTAGTTTTCTTTTTTCAAAGTATTGGTACCCTCAGATAAGCTACAATTTCCATTAGGCTCTTAAAGTTTGCAATACTGTAAGTAGCCCCCAGGCACCAGAAGAGTTAAGTTTCATTGGACCAAGAGGTGTCATTGTGACTCCAACATGCAATTTGCCCTGTAGAGTAAGAGTCTAGAAAATAAAGGCATGTTTTTGAGGGGTAATTAGCGAAAACCATCATGGTAATTCACTTAAGTGGCTTAATTGTATTTGGAGAATATTTTCTCAGATAGTATACTAAACTCTACCAGGTGGTATTAAAACTCTCCTAGGTGGCCATTTAGAAGTCAGAGGCAGAAGAGCACACCCAGGAATCTTCCTGTTTTAGGATGGATTCGGTTTTGCTTCTTTCCGCCACCAATTTCATTTCGTGATGTCGAGTAAATCTGGTTTTTTTTTTTTTTCCATATTTTAAACTTCCTTTGGAGAAAAGATATGAGGGTTGATGATCGTCAATTAGCCAAGATACCGTTAGATTTATGGTTTACCTATTTAGGGGTTTTCTCACAAAACATCATCCGCTTTCAGTTTCTGATTTGTCAGTACATTTTCCAAATATCCTACAGCTGTGTGAGTTCTCACCCTGCACCCACGGGAAGTAGCAAGCCCTAGTGAGTCCTCCCAATTTTGTCCCTTGGACAGTCAGAGGGGAGCGGTGGGGTGCTGGCGAGCCCATCAGGGGTGTCTGGCTGGTGGCCTGAGGAGTGACCGCCGTATTCTGAGTATTCTTAGGAGTCATGTGGCCATGGGGAGAGCAGGGCTTTGTGGCGGAAGGCCACATGACTTGGAGATTTCTAGCTCAGGCTACTGGGGGTGGGGGTGGGTTGGGTGGGGAATGGGGTTAACTGAGGCAGGAAACAGGAAGCCATGAAGATGTGGGTGAAGCTCAAAGAGGAAGATCATCATGAGTTTGTTTTCCACGCAATGAGTTTGAGGCTTCTGGAAAGAGGCAGAGAATAGAGGCAGGTTTAGGACTGAAAGAGATTCTGGAAATGTAGAAATGGTGCCTGTGAGCTCACGTCTCTGTTAACGATGCTCTGGGTTTGTCTTTTCAAATAATAACGTCTTACCTTGGTGAGTAAAGATTTGTGCCTGGTGGCAGATTGTAAAACATTTGGATTGACTTGACTTTTATTGCCTGAGTCAGTACAAAAAAAAAAAAAAAAGGTCCTTCCTGGGTTTATATCGTATCTTTTCTCAGACTGGGAAGAAGTGGTCAGATAAAAACAGAAGAACGTAGATTTGTAAAGCTGCCAATTTGTTGGGATTTTCAGTAGAAACAGCCCTTTTGCGTGTCATCGTGTTCCAGTGTGCAAATATAAAGCCATTTCATATCCACCGTCTTTCCTGTTTTACACACAGTCGAGGCACCAAGCAGAAATAGGGGCCAAGGAATGAATCTCCCATTTTGGGGCCATCCTAGATCCTTCTGATAACTGAGACAGAACTTTTGAGTTGGCAGTGGAAACCCTAAGAAACATCAGCCCCAAAGAATTCCCTGGAGTGAGCGGAAACGCTCCAGGTTGGCTAAAGGGTATCAGACATCTGTGCATTTCCATATCAATACAGGGGAATCTTTTATGTAAAAAAAAGGTCCAGAACGACATTCCTATCTGATTTTTTTTTTCTCAGTCGAGTATTCTGGGTCCATTTAGGCCTCAGAAATACCAGGAAGATTAGCCAGACACACTGAGAAGGGTGGCCAGGAATCACAGAGATGAAAGAAAGGAATGTGTCACGGGGCTTTAAAAACACCAAACATAGACTCTAAATAGCCAGAGCCCAAGTGAGTCTAGACTTGGGGAGTATGTGTGTGTGTGTATTTTCCCAGCTCCAAAACGGGTATGAAGAAAATAACTATTTAAAAGTTCCTCCAGAAGCTATGGTATGATGCTTTATAAATAGTTACAATATTACATTTTAAACATATATCAATTATGCTGGCAGTATATTTGAAGCCTTAAAATAGATACAATACGTGTTACATTTTAAACATGTATCAATTATGAGAGCAGTGTATCTTTTAAGATCCTTTAAGTGAAATCTTTTAAGATCCTTTAAATGAAATCTTTTAAGAGCAGGTAGCTATTTTCAGAAAACGTTATTTGAATCTTTTCCATTTGAGAAATATTTTAGATACGAGGTCAGCTAATAGATAGCATTGGTAATGAAAAAGTCCTGTAGCACTTATCATCAAAGCGTGTCCAAGACATTTCAGGGGTTCTAAAAACATGCCCAGTAGGGACACGTGAATGGAAATCTCTTCCTGAAGGTTTAGCAAGCTGTGGGATAATAGCTTTGCATTCTACCAGACTTTTAATTGTGAACCAACGCGGTCAGTTTTATAGTGACTTAATTCACTTTGTAAAAATCCCTGGGCTGTAGTAATTTCTTCCACACTCATTGCACATAGGATTATTGCATTAGAAATGTGATTTTTAAATGGCTGAGGCTAGTAATTTGTCAGCATTTGGAAGGATTAGGTCAATAAACTTTAGACAACATCAGTTGCTCTTTGGCATATCACAGATTGTGTCGTTCATCAGCTAATACTAATGGTGACGGTAATGGCGATGATTATTGTCCTTAGTATGTGCTGGGCAGTGTACTCTGATACACCCCTCCCCCACACCCATCCACCAGATCTCCTATAGCAAAACGAAGATGGACCTGATTTCCTTACCCTGCAATTCCAAGGGATCCACATAGTTCAGATCGCAAACCGGAAGCAGGAGTCAAGGTGCCAGGAACAGAGAAATCCAAGGGAGCTTCCCCCCCAATCCCCTTGGGTTTTTTGTTAGTGTAACTGCCCTGGGGGGAGACACCCCCCCCCCTTGAGATTATTTTGATTAGTTATTATTGGGATTATTTTTCCTGGACTCCCAGATGGTAACATCGCTTTTAGGGTGTGGGGGCAGCGGGTGGTGGGGAAAATACGCGGGGCCGCCGGGATTTGGAGCTGCGTACTTTTCTTGGCTGGAACGTACGTACTGCGGGCGGAAAGGGAACTTCCTCATATGTATAATCGCTCAGTTGAGACTGTTGCCTGCCCTTTCTGAGAACACCCTGTCGGAGGGCGCTGCGCTGACCTTCTGGGAGGAAGAGTTCTTCGCTCCACGTCAGTAAGGCTGCTGGACTTCAACTCTGTTCCGTCCTGGCAAAGATTGCAAGCTGGCTGACGTCTGTCAGGGTTCACGGTCTCTTTTCAGGAATACAAACCGATTTCCTTTTTACTATCTTGAGTCACAGGCTGACCACAGCATCTTTTCTTTACCTTTATTTATTTATCTACTTTTTTTTTTTTTTTTTAAAGCCTCCTCTATCGTCTTCCTGTGGCAAAGCAGTCCTGTTCCGATGGGTTCCCAGTGACCTCTCATCCTTAACTGGCACCGGTCAGAGATCTCTTAAAGTGCATTTGCAAAGACGCCTCAGGACCTGGAATAAACTCGTATCCCTAAGTTACTTTAAAAACGTAGATCGAAATAGTAAATCCGTCTGTGTCTGTCATCCCACTTACACTGCCTGTGGATGCTCCAGGACCCATCTGAGAAAGTCGGATTTCAAGTTCATGGTTACAAAGGCTGTGTGTCCATCACGTTTGGGCTTCGGAGGAATTCACCTTTGTTTTCTTTGAGTGTTTATATGCCTTCCTTTTTAAAATTTAGGTGTCAGATCCACTGGGAGGTGACTTTGGTGTCTAATGAAAGGTATGGATCAATTTTATCTTTTTCCAAATGTCTGGCTAGTTATCAGCAGACCTTTTATGGAGACGCCCGTCCTTCCCCGCTGATCTGAGATACCGTCACTGTCATAAACCATCTTTTGAGTTGTACTTGGTTGGGTCTGTTTATAGACCTTCTGCCACGTTCTATTTATCTGGGCCAGTTCCACATTCCTTTAAATATAAAATCTTTGTAGTAATTTTTAGGAGGTTTTATTTTTTAATGTTTTATTTATTTCTAGGAGAGAGAGAGAGAGACAGCATGAGCAGGGGAGGGTCAGAGAGAGAGGGAGTCACAGACTGAAACAGGCTCCAGGCTCTGAGCTGTCAGCACAGAGCCCGACGCGGGGCTCGAACCCACGAACCGAGAGATCATGACCTAAGCGAAAGTCGGACACTTAACCAACTAAGCCACCCAGGCGCCCCTGTAGTAAGTTTTAATATTTGGTGGGGCTCACCCTCCTTTTCCCATATAGAGCCTTTCCATTCTGGGAGTTTCCTGGTTATTCTTCCTATTGTCCTTTATGAATGTTATTTTTTTAAATTTTTAAAAAATGTTTCTGAAAGAGAGGGGAGAGAGAGAGAGAGCGCGAGAAGCAGAGCACAAACTGGGGACGGGCAGGGAGACAGAGATACACACACACAGAATCTGAAGCAGCTCCAGGCTCTGAGCTGTCACAGAGCCCGATGTGGGGCTTGAACTTGCGAACCATGACCTAATGAGCTGAAGTTAGAACCACCCAGGTGCCCCCCCATATGAATTTTGAAATCAACTTGCCTAACTCCAGAAAATATTTATTTTAATTTTGACCATGCTAAATTTATATATTAACCTGGGAGACATTTGGTTTCTTTTTGATGTTGAATCTTTCCCAAGAATAGGGAGTGTCATTCCATTTGATCAAGTCTACTCTTTAGCAATTTAATTAATCAATTAATGAATTGATTACAGGCGGGTGGGGCAGAGGGAGCGGGAGAATCTGAAGCAGGCTCCATGCTCAGTGCAGAGCCCAATGTGGGGCTCAATCCCACGACCCTGGGATCATGACCTGAGCTGAAATCAAGAGTCAGTCGCACAATCTGCTAAATCACCCAGCTGCTCCACTTTTCAGCAATTTTAAAAGGTTTTTCTCCTATAGACGTTGTGTATTTCTTGTTAAATTTGCCCTTAGGTGTCATATCTTTTATTGTTATTATAAATGAGTATCTTTTCTTCTATCGAGACTTGTTTATGTATAAGAAGGAAATTGATTTATATGGTAACTTTATAGCCTATTACTTTATTAAATTCTTTTCACATGTTCCTTAGCTTTTAAAGCTGCTACTCTTGGGTTTTTGAAAGAGTTGATCTTACAAGAGGTATTGTTAGTCTTTTCCTTTGCTGTTTTTGTCCCTTTAACGGTTTTCTCTTCTTTAGTACATTGATTCATGCCCCCAGTACAGTGTCCAGTGGTAGCCGATACAGGGGGCATGCGTATGGTTTTTCCCATTAAGTAAGATATTGGCTTTTGTTTTATTTTAATTTTTTAAACTTAAAAATTTAAATTTTTAATGTTTATTTCTGTATTTGGAGAGAGAGAAAGAGAAAGAATGAGTGAGGGAGGGACAGAGAGAGAAGGAGAGAGAATCCCAAGCAGACTCCGTGCTGGCAGAGCAGAGCTCAAAGCAAGAGTCAGACGCTTAACTGACTGAGCTACCCAGGCACCCTCCCCCCCACTTTTTAAACGTTTATTTGCTTTGAGAGAGAGAGAGAGAGAGAGAGAGAGAGAGAGATGTTGGCTCTTGGACTAAGGTGTATGTATAGTTTTACAAATTAAGGAAGTACCCAATTAATTCCTATTTTATTTAGGAATGGGTGTTATGTTTTGCCAAATTTGTTTTCAAGTCTTTACGGAGATGAGCGTATGATTTTTCTCCTTACATCTATTTTTTTAATTAAAAAATTTTTTAATGTTTACTTATTTTTGAGAGAGAGAGTATAGGTGGGGATAGCGTTTTTGTTATCGTGGGTCTGATTTTCGAGGATGGTTGTGGATCATAAAACTGTTTCGGGCTCTGAGGAGCTTGAAGCTGGATGCTCCCGTGGGTCCCAGTGGGATTCAGAGCTGGAGACGCGAGTCTGGGAGATGTCGGCTCGGGGAGAGAGAGTGGTGGGACCCTTAGAAGGCCAGAGCTGTGGGACCCACATACATTTATGGGACAGGCCACCCGAGGAGCTGGGAAGAGAAGTCAAGGAGAGGCCAGAAGAATGGGGGGAAGATAGGAGAAAGTGGATTCACGGAAACAGAGAGGAGCGAGCTTCACAGGGTATGGGTGGTGGAGGCCAGATACCTTCTCGAGATCAGGAGGTAAGGGCTGAGGTTTCCCTTGATTCAGCGGCTAGGAGGCCGCCGGGAATCTTTGTTAGCACAGTGTCTGGTGCCTGGAGAAAGGCAGGCAATGACGTGGTGTCCGGGAGTGGATGGAGAGTGGGAACAGTTGAGGTAGCGTTTGAGTTGTTGACAACACTGAGAGGTTAAGAGGGATCCATTTTCGAGGCGCTTATGAAATTGATGTTAAAAGTGAAGATCTTCGATCAGCAAACTTGGATGTGAAATCAGATTACGTCACTGACTGTGTGACCTTGGGCACAGCCTTTCTGAGCTTGGTTCTTCTTCATGTGTACAATGGCGGCAATGATAGGAGCCGACCGACCAACCGGGGTCATTGTGAGGGTCAGTGAGATGTGCGAGATAGTATTCAACCACCACTTTCTGTTTTCATTCCAATGACTTTGTCCCGGAAGGTAAATTTTATGAAAGTCCCCTCCCTGTCTTCCCTCCCTCTTCCTTCTCTTCTATTTCTTCCTTCTTTCCTTCCTTCTTTTTTCTTTCCTTCCTTCCTTTCCTTTCCTTTCCTTTCCTTTCCTTTCCTTTCCTTTCCTTTCCTTTCCTTTCCTTTCCTTT
>NW_024080758.1:2133325-2392768 GCF_003009895.1 Hyaena hyaena
CTCTTCTTTCTTTCCTTCTTTCCTTCTTTCCTTCTTTCCTTCTTTCCTTCCTTCCTTCTTTTCTTTCTTTCTTTCTTTCCTTCCCTTCCTTCCTTCCTTCCTTCCTTCCTTCCTTCCTTCCTTCTTTCTTTCTTTCCCTTTTTTTCTTTCTTTCTTTCTTTCTTTCTTTCTTTCTTTCCTTCCTTCCTTCCTTCCTTCCTTCCTTCCTTCCTTCCTTCCTTCCTTCCTTCCTTCCCCCATCTTTCTCCTTCATTTTGCCAGTGGTCTGATAGCAAAATGCAAAAGCAGCAGTCAGAGAAAGTGGGACCATCCAGCTCATTTCCTTTTCTGTTTCCTCACCGCCACGTGAACCAAGAAAGCACTTATGTATTCCCCTGTGGGGTGACTCCACAGAAAGTTTGGGAGAGCTCAGTTGACGAAAATGGCCACTCCTTTTCGTTGAGATGCCTGAATAGGGATGGAGATTCCTGGTCACAGATGGAAATCCTTTCCTTAAGCCCTGCCCCTCTCAGGGGCCCTCCAGAGAGCCTTATAGATGCTGGAGTTAGCACTTCAGGAACGAAGGAGAGCCCATTACCCCCCAGATCTGGGCAGCACCAGGAATTTGGGCTTATCTGCCTTCCCATCCAGTTTTATCTTTCGTAGACAGTTTTCTTTGCAGTTATGCTTTGCTGATCCTATCGCAGTCGATTCCGACCAGACCTCGTGGAGAAGTCTGGAAATAGAGACACCCTCCCCCACCACCTGGTATTTCCTGCACACATCTCAGCTCGCGGAGGGTTCTTGTAAACTCTTACCCAGGAAAGGTCGATATCCCTGTGCTGCTCTGGGGGCTAACGTGTCAGAAGGTTTTGGGGTAGATGGAATTCATCTGATAAGCAGAACCATATCTAAGTATATCTTAAGTGTTATAGACCGTGTTGTGGCCCAGGGGCTATTTTGATTTGTGGTTTCTGCTGAATGGAGTTTAAGTTTAGTATTGTTGCCAGCCCCACAAAGTGTTTGGAAAAAGGCTTAGCTCTCCACCCACAGCATGGCTTTAAAATCTTTGATAGCCCTTACGCACTGTCTTTATTTTTGAGCCGTGCGCTGCCAATAAGTGAAAATCCACTTTGCCGCCACGGAAGTAACAAAACGTGAACTTCTATGACTTCTTTATCTAATCCCAGTGATGCCTGAGACTTAGAATTGCTAATTCAGAACTTTTTCATTTTCCTGAAGTTAACATAGGAACTTAAGGAGCCTGAGATTTTCCTTGGGTGTAATTCCATTTTTTAATTAGCAGTGATAAGCGGCTCCGCTTCCCTGCGAAGCACTCCCGCCTTATTTATAGCGGTCGCTTTCCTTGGGGTAGAATTACTGCCTCCCTACGCCCTGCTCTACTTAAATGGTGGTTTCGTGCAGCAACAGGAGACTTGCTTATTAACTGAGTAAGTCCCCAGTAACAACTGTAAACCGGTGAGCTCTCTAACCGGTAGAGAGAGCTCTCTAACATAACCAAGCGGTAATGCAGAAATTAAAGAGCCGAATTCAGGCACACAGCTTGCGACCACCACCGTCTAAGAAAAACAATCCGCCACCTGGCTCGCTTGAGTGTCTCTCCGTAGGGACATCCTGGCCCTGAGCGTGTGTCTTCCCTGCTGTCTCTCTGCTGTGAGTGGGAGCATCACATCTCTGCCAAGCCAGGCAGCATGGCAATGGGGCCGGGGCAGGGGCGGGGGCGGTAGTTGGAGATGGACGGAAAGGGGAGGAAGAAGATCAAGGGGAAGAGGAGGAGGGAGGACAGGAGAGGGGGTGAGGGAAGTAGAAAGTACAGGGGTGGGCGGCTGGTAGGCATCGCAGGTTGACTACGGTCGCAGATGTTTAGATGCAAGAGGACCCTCCTTAGAGGAGGGGCAGAGCTGCAATCTTGGCTCCGCCACTAACTGGCATTGTGAGCTCGGGCAAGCCAGCCAGCCAGCTCGTGCTTCATTTCTAACCAAGAGGCCCGGGGTCGGGGGCCTCTGCGGGTCTCTGTGAAGCCGGAGAGGAGCCCCAATTCTATGGGGCCCAGTCCTTGTTCCCAAAGTCCAAAGGATAAGCTTGACAAGACCCATGATGGATTTCTGGCTGACCCTGGAGGCTGGAGCTGCTCCGTGGGCGGCCACGGTTGTGGAACCCCCCCTCCCCGCCCCCCTTCGGCGGCCAGGCCTGCCCTCCTCCTTTGCTTGTACAGTCAGGGGTGCTGTGAGCACCGCCAGCCCCAATGGGTCTGTGTTTAGAGTTTGGATCATCAGCTGACTGACAAGATTCTTCCTGTTTCTTAAAAAGAGCTGTTTACATTACTGTCTTCTGTGTTTGTACGCAGAAATAAACTTGGGCAGACCAGAGGACAATAGATTTTATAAGAGCGCTTTGTTAGGCATGTTTGAGGAAAAATACTGAAATACTGCCCTAGATATAAAGACTCCTTATAGTCGATTTTTTTGTTTTTTTCTTGCTTGTAGTTAGTTTTATAGGAAAGCATCAGCTGTGCTGATTAGGATTTAGAAATATTTTCAAAAATTAATTTATTTAGAGAAGGAGGGAGAGAGTACAAGGGAGGAACAGAGAGAGAGAGAGAGAGAGAGAGAGAGAGAGAATCCCAAGCAGGTTCTACACTGTCAGTGTAGAGCCAGACACAGGGCTCAAACCCACAAAATGTGAGATCATGACCTGAGCGGAAACCAAGAGTCAGACGCTTAACCAGCCGAGTCCCCCAGGTGCCCCAGGGTTTAGAAATAACCTGTGGGGAGTTCATCTTGGGTAGCAGTGTAGGAACATCAGAGCTCCAGACATTTATTTATCCTTCTTTAAAAAAATTCTACCTCTCAATTTTTTTTCCCCAAAACCTTTTCGCCCTCTGGTTTCTCCTTCCCTCTGCTCCTGCGAGTACCTAGACCCGGCCATAATTGTTGAGATCAGTATTCACTCCCGCCTTCCTCATGTCCATGACTTGGGTGTGGTAGACCTGCAGTGGGGAAGTCTGTGGTCTGCAGGAGGGGGCTGGTCGCCGACGGCCGAGTCAACGAGATCTGTTCATTTATGATCCATTTTATTTTCCTTCCTTAACCACGAACCCCGTGTGGCCTTAAACTGTCTGCTTTCTGTGAAATGTTCCCCGAAGTCCTGTTTCTTTAAAATTTTTTTAATGTTTTATTTATTTCTGAGACAGAGAAAGAGAGAGAGAAAGACAGGGAGGAAGAGAGAGACAGCGCTAGCAAGTGAGGGTCAGAGAGAGAGGGAGACGCAGAATCTGAGCCAGGCTCCAGGCTCTGAGCTGTCAGCACAGAGCCCGACCTGGGGCTCAAACTTACGACCCATGAGATCATGACCTGAGCCAAAGTCAGACACTTAACCGACTGAGCCACCCAGGCGCCCCCCCGAAAAGTGCTGTTTCAACTAGAATCATTTGTGTTTGCATCGTAGTCTGAACGCAGCTCAGGGAGCCCGGCCGTTAGAAGCAGAGCTTCGCGTGGACTTGAGCTGCACTAGGACTTCAGTGCAGGGACAGAGTGGAGACAGAGCACCGAGGACGCCCCTTGTCACTCCTCGTTCTTGCATCGGGTGCGCGTGTTGATTGCGCTCCCCGACACCGTAGCCTTCATTTCTCCTCTGGTTCTTTCTCCCCCTGAAACTTGCTCCTATTTGTGAAATTTCTCACCAGACTTTTTCTACCGTCCGGGGCCATGCGTGTGCGCACTTTGCAGGAGCCCCACAGGCAGCATCCGGGCTGCTAATGCGGTAGACGTCCTGCCCCAGGTTTCAGACGTTATTTGGCCTGAGCTTTTATGGGAGGTCAAGGCAGCTAATAAATTGGGCTGTGCGATTGAAAGGGCATTGAGCAGAGAAGGATGGCGGGCCGTCTGGGCAGCCGGCGAGTGCAGGGAGGGCTGACAGCTGCGAGCCGGCTAATGATGGCTTTACGAGCAGTTTTGCAGCCAGGGTGGTAAATGCAATACAAAGGCCTGGTGTTAATACAAGCTCTCTGCTTCCTGTTCGAGGCATCCACTCGGGGGAGGAAGTCGCCGGTTGTGGGCTCTTCTGCGGCAGTAGCGTGTGCTGATTTGCTTTTTTATGGAGTGTTTGTGTTATTAGTGATTCTCTGTAACGGCCCTTTATGGTGGTTGGGAGGAGATAACAGAGTGATGAAGAGGTTTAGGGGGCTGCTCAGGGTCCCCCAGAAAACCTCGGGCTCCTGACACTCCGTCAGGTGCTCATAGGACTTATTTATGCTGCAGTGTCGCCCGTGTGGATCTCCCAGACTCTGAGCCCCAGAGCATAGTCATGGTGAGTTTTAGGTTTTGCTTGGTACCTATGCACCCAGTAGGCAGTAACTTTTTTTTTTATTGTTTATTTATTTTTGAGAGAGAGTGAGAGAGAGTGTGAGTGGGAGAAGGGCAGAGAGAGAGGGAGACATGGGATCCGAGGCAGAGGCTCCAGGCTCCGAGCTGTCAGCACAGAGCCTGACGTGGGGCTTGAACTCACAAACTGAGAGATCGTGAGCTGAGCAGAAGTCAGATGCTTAACAGACTGAGCCATCCAGGTGCCCCCAACCCCCCTCCTTTTTTGGGAATATGTGAATTCTTCAAGGACTTCTGGACTTTTGGCGAAAAAGTCTCCTTTCCACTTCTGTGTAATGGCAACGTCACGGGGGCCGAGGGAGGAGGCTGATGGGGGGTTGCTGGTGGGGTGAGGCGAGGGGGTCGTGATGCCTTCCCACCAACGTGGACCCCTGTTCTAGACGATGACAGTCACACGATGAGATGTGAGAGCGGCTCATTCACCTGGTCTGGGTGTTATGAGTTGATGGGTTGAGAGGTCCCTGTTCCTGCTTGATGTCACCTGGTCGTAGTCACTCCTGCTCTTGCAGGATAACGGGATGTGGGAATGCTCACGGGATGCTTGGGATGGTCCCAGGTTTTCCAGGGAGGAAACGCATTTCCACTGGACACAACTAAGCTGCGAGGGCCACGTGCCCAGACACGGCCCCCTAGGTTTCATTTCTCCCCTCGCCTGATCGTGGATCCGCACAGTTGACACTGTGCTGCCACCATTGTTTGGTGGTAAGATGGCGACACACTCACATCCAGGCTGGAGAACCCCTTTCCCTTAAAGGCTTGGAACAGCCCCAGTCTGAGAGGAGAAGCACCGGAGGCTGGTTTTGGCTCCTTTGGGACATTAACGGGGTCGTGCTGGTTCTGAACAGCAATGGAGTAGCGTTCACTGCTCTGTACTAGATCGTTTTAGAAGGAACACGAACTTTCCGGAGCTTCTTTGTCATCCTCACACAGGGCGACATTCAACGTAACATGCCAGTTTAAATGAGCGCTGCTCATTTTTAATGTTCTACGTCACCTGCTCCTGGAGACCTCTGAATACCCTTCTGAGTCATTAGTGTGTTACAGCCCTAGAACAGTAGCACAGAAGGGGCCTTGGAGGTTAGGTAGCGCTGGGTGCCATTTGTTAGGTAAGCCTGGTTCCTGCAGCCAGACCACCGGACTTTGAGTCTTTGCTCTGTCGTCGGCCCACGTCGGGGACTGAGGGAAGCATGTTCCTGCTTTCTGCCAGTTTCCTGACACAGCAGGAATGATTGCTTCACAGGCATGTTCTTCTGGCACATAGTAGGTGTTCATTAAATATTAGCATCCAAACTGCCATCTTCTAAATAAAAAAAATTGTTTTTTAAAATTTATTTTTGAGACAGAGCATGAGCAAGAGAGGGTCAGAGAGAGAGGGAGACATTAGAATCCCAAGCAGGCTCCAGGCTCTGAGCTGTCAGTACAGAGTCTGATGCAGGGCTCGAACCCATGGACTATGAGATCACAACCTGAGCTGAAGTCTGCCGCTTGACTGACTGAGCCACCTGGGCCCTTGAACTGCCATTTTCTAGAAGAGACGGGCAAAACTTACGTCTCTAGATAGGGGACCTCCTGACCCCAGAGTTCACTGCACACAGTGAACATCCAGTGTATTTATTTTCTGTTCTGTCATTAGCCATGTCTGTCTGTCTGTCTGTCTCTCTGCTCATCTGTCTGGCCAGCATTTCTTTGTCCGTTAGTGGATAGGTGTGTGGTCCCCGGATTCAGTGCTGGGACAGAAAGGTGGTGAAGACAGAGCCCTGCCCTTGAGCCTCACAGCCCTGGGGTAGGGGGCAGGGGTGCTGAGCTCAGGCCACCGCGCTGGCTGCTGCCATGTCTCTTCCACGGCATCTCTGCCTGAGATGACATGGCTGGCTGTGGAGTGGGATGGGATGGTTTCCAGGAGAGGGGACAGCCATGTGGATGAGTAGGAACTAGTGGGCGAAGGCTGAAGGAGGCGAGGTCGTCCAGGACTTTCGTGAACAGAGAGGGGCCACGTGAGTGCTGAGAAACACAGCGTAGCCCCCACCTTGCCTTCACGAGAGGTTAAATGACTGGAAGCTTTCTCCTGACGGCACCTTGTTAGACATCAAGAGAGCAGCGGGGTGCCCACGTTCATGACAGCATCGTTCACAAGACCCAGAGTGGAAGCAAACTGAGGTGCTTAATCAGTGGATGAGTGGACAGACAAAATGTGGTCCGTATGTAGCTGAAGGAAATCTACAAAACACATACGTTACTGTCTATAATCTTTGCTGAATGTATAAAAAGGAAGGAGATTTGGACACATGTGCTACGTGGTTGACCTCAAAGACCTCATGCTAAGACAGATAAGCCGGGTCACGGAAGGACAGATAGTGGGGGATTCCACTTACAGGTGATACTTAGAGCTTTTGGATTCAAAGAAGTGGAATGGCGGGGAATGAAGGTCACCAGGGCCTGGGGTGGGGGAAATGGGGAGTTGATGCCTACTGACGAGGAGTTTCAGTCTGGGAAAATGAAAATGGTTCTGGAGACGGAAGGTGGCGATCACTGCACAAAGGTGGGTGAGTTGTACTTAATGCCACTGACTGCATGTTTAGGGATGTAAAAGGGGCGCCTGGTTGGCTCAGTCAGTTAAGTGGGCGACTTCGGCTCAGGTCATGATCTCATGGTTCATAGGTTTGAGCCCCGCGTCAGGCTCTGTGCTGACAGCTCAGAGCTTGGAGCCTGTTTCAGATTCTGTGTCTCCCTCTCTCTCTGACCCTCCCCTTCTCCTGCTCTGTCTCTTTCATGAATAAACAAACACTAAAATTAAAAAAAAAAAAAACATATGGAAAGGTACATCGTGTGTTACGTATACTTCACCACACACACATGCGCGCGCACACACACACACACACACACACCCCACAGCGGTACAGACTGTGTCACAGGTAGTGACCTAAGGGGACAGACGTCAGGCAGGGCAGCTTTCCTCCGGTAACAGTGCATAAAGGGTGATCGCGATAACATTTGTGGATCTAACAGCCACCTGCTTCTAAGCCCATTATGTGCAGTATCCTCTTTAAGCGCCCTTTGGTTGGGTACGGTTACTGTCCCCATCTTACAGATGAGGAAACTGAACACTATTAGGACCCGGGCAGGGGTCCTGCAGTAGACGTGGGGCTGGGCGGGGACAGAATGGCGACCTCCCTGCGAACCTCACTCTGGTCCCGTGAGAGTGACGAGGCCAGGTGAGGGGCTGGTTGATGGAGGGGGCCAGGAGCTGGCCTGCCCTTTCCTTTCCTAGAAGAAGCCCAGCCCTGGTCAGCCCGGAGCCCACCAGCCCCTCCCTCTGCCTCTGCTGTGGGATGGTGCGTGTCTGGGCAGGGGCCACGTTCCATAGGAAACGGTCAGAGCAGCCGTTTTATTTGTGCTTATAACAAAGTTTCACACAGGCCACCATCATCATCACTGAGTGAATGCTTGACAGCGGGGAAAGGAGTCTCTCTGAGGGCAGCCCGTTGAGTGCTCCCCTGCGTAATAGTTATTAATACGTTACCATAATTCTACTGTATGTTTTGCAATAAACTAAAAAAAAGAAAAAAACAACTCATTAGCTCTCGGGTACTTGACAGCACTATGTTCAATGGCGGCGTAACTTTTCCCAATTTGCCAGCACATTTTGTGTGATTGCTTCTTTGGAGTTAGACCAAACGGACGCCTTTAAAGATTAGATAGGCTAATCGGACCTGGTATTTATATAGCTGCCTTTCTCAGGTGACTGTACCGGGTGGGACCCTGCTTCCATTCAACAGCTGTTTGCATACAGCAGGTGCCCCGTGCCAGGCACCGTGCCGGGCCCTGGTCAGTGTCATCAGGGACCCCTGCTTGCTCTTTTCCAGAGCAGTGCTGTTCGCAGTTTGTGGGATTTCAGAGGTTAACGAGACACTCACCTTCGTATAGGTGTCTGACACTTCCCAGGTCGAGGGAAGGGAATTTTGCTGTGGCGTAAAGTACCCTAGGACTCTGCCCACAGACGTAGGGCCACAGCATCTATATCACAGTACAAAGCTCCTGGGGCTCCTGGGGGGCTCAGTCAGTTGAACGTTGGACTTCGGCTCAGGTCATGATCTCACAGTTCGTGAGTTTGAGCCCCATGTCGGGCTCTGTGCTGACAGCTCAGAGCCTGGAGCCTGTGTCTCCCTCTCTCTCTCTCTGCCCCCTACCTTGCTTGTGCTCTGTGTGTGTCTTTCTCTCTCTTTCCAAACAACCAACAACAACAGACTATAAAGCTCTTAAGCTTCTCTTGCAAAAGTAGAAGCAAACCATTCTCATGGATTCTGGCTAACTGGGAGTTTTTTTTGGTGGCTCATTGCCCATTCCTCCTGCCTCTCCTGGTTCAGACTTCCCACAGTGTGAAAAGCTCCCACAGTGGCTTTTGTCTAAAGCAAGGCCATCGATGGCCCAGGAGCTGCTTTCTGGGTCCATCAGTATCGTGACCCAGAAAGTGAAAGGCTACGTATTCCATTACAACTTGGAGCCATTCTGCCTCCAGACGTGAGTGCATTTGGGCAGAGACAGGAGGAAGGCCAGGGTGACACACCACTAGATAGCAGCTAGAAGTGGGTGTGGGAAAATAGAAGAGTGTGGCCTCAGTTTCTAGAGGCGTTTCTGTAAAAGGCATTACCAATGTTAATACAGAAATATCAATGATGCAATCCTGTAGTCATGAATATAAGGTACATGTGTGTAAAATCTGTCTGCGTGTTATCTGGGAACATATAGAGTAGATAGTACGTATGAATTACAAAGCGCTGGGTTCAGACGCAGGTGTTTTTTCCTTTCTGTGCTGCAGTTTGGAGAAAGGGTGAATTCTTAGTTACGTCATTTGGCTCTGCCCAAAATGAGTGCGGGTCTGAAACACTCTTAGAAGACGGAATCACACTTCCTTTCCAGGTCTCGGTGTTAGCCTCATTCCCTTTGGGTAGCTGACAGGTCACCTGTGCTGTGGGCATGGTTGCGTCACGTGGCTCAGCGAGGTGGTGACTCAAACACACAGCCCCAGAACAGGGAACCAGGAAGCAAGGACTTACATAGAGGCAGGGCTGCCTTCCACCTGGCTCTCCCTGTAAATACCAGCCAAGGGCGAGTTTCCATGGGCTGAGATCCTTTGAGATTCTGTCAGGTAGAGATTTAGGAGGAGGGGAACCCCAGCAGGTACAAAAAATGAGAAGATAGAATTTTGTGGCAAGATGTAGAAAGTCACTCAGCCCAGCCATGATCCAAAAAGAGCAAAGAAGCCATAATCTCAGTTCTAAGGTCACTATTGTTGTATTAATGTGTCCCTAGAAGCCTTCTTTTGTTCTATTTTTTTAAAAAAATTTTTAAAAAAATGTTTTATTTATTTCTAGGAGAGAGAGAGAGAGCGTGAGCAGGGGAGGGTCAGAGAGAGAGGGAGTCACAGACTCTGAAACAGGCTCCAGGCTCTGAACAGGCAGTCAGCACAGAGCCAAACGCGGGGCTCAAACCCACGAACAGAAAGATCATGACCTAAGAGAAAGTCAGAAGCTTAACCGACTAAGCCACCCAGGCGCCCCTGTTCTATTTTTTTTTTTTTTTACTGTTTAGTTATTTATATATATATATACATATATACATACATATATATATATATATATATAGAGAGAGAGAGAGAGAGAGAGAGAGAGTGGGAGAGAGGGAGAATGTGATTAAGGGAGGGGCAGAGAGAGAGAAGGAGAGAATCTCTAGCGGGCTCCAGAGCCTGACTCGGGGCTCGACCTCACGAAACATGAGATCACGACCTGAGCCAAAACCAAGACTCAGAGACACTCAACCGACTGAGCCACCTGGGCGCCCCACATCTGTTCTATTTCTAGTTGTTTCCTCTTCCTGTCTGGAGTTAAAAGGGAAGAGCCACAAGCCTGGAAATATTGCGTTATCGAAGGTGGTGAAATTTCACCTGCAAGTATATTCCCTATGAGATGGTGGAAGTGTTTTTTTAAAAAATATTTGGGAAGAAATAGATCCATGGTCTGTGAAGATCATACCAGAATTTACTCATATGTGGAAAGTCCTGTTCTATGAAAGGGGACCAGAGATGGTCCAGAAAGATGGATCTTTAGGTCTAGCCTGGCATTTTATTTCCTTTTTCCTTTGCATCTCGGGCGGCATCTGGAATCTTCCCCCGATTGTCCTGTATGTTTGCTGTATTTCAGGAGCCAACGCTCTGGGCCTGGGGTAACCTGCTCCCACCCCTCTTCATTCCATTGATTACACTGCACACCCTTGATGGTGGGGCTGGCCGTAGAGGGCAGAGTGTGAAGGTCCTGGCGGGTGTTGTAGATAATATGCCATGTTAGCTACTCTCCGGTGTCTTGGTATCTCGTTCACATCTTTCATGCTCAGTGTAACGGCTTCGGGGGCCCCCGGCGGTCTCTCCTGCTACCGTGGGGGGCCATACGGCTGATAGGAGGGGCCGACGGGTGATGGATCCTCTGAATGTAGGACGATTCTTTCTGTGACTTTTGGAGGAGATGTTGACTTCTCAGTAAAACGTGGTGTGAAGCATAATGCTGTCTGGTACTTTCGCGAACAGGGGGTTTTCAGGGAGCCCTGCAGTAGCCTCAAGGGCCATTTGCCACAACGTCTGCGTAGACACACAGAGGCGTGGCCGCGTCCGTCTGTTTTTGAGAGAGGGAAGATGCTGTCTTTATTGATCCTAATCCCCTCCGAGATGATGCTACCTGTTACCAGAAGAGGAGTGCTAAGCCCCCTCAGAGCTTCTCTTGGGTCAGGGGTCATGCGGAATCTGGGTGTTGGGGGGCGCACTTGAGCGTGACCCCTGGCTCAGGAGCAGCCTGTAGAACAATGGCAGAGAGCGCGGCGTCGGGGACCCTGCCCTGTGTGAGTGTGGCCTCTGGGAAGTGGCTATTACCTCCTCTCTGTGAGGTGAGGGCAAGGACTCATGGCCTTTTGGCTTTGATTTTACTTGTCTCCTAGTGATGGATAATGGTGGTGGCGGTTTGGGCCCGTTTCTGATTAGTAAAATGACCCTTCACGGGAGGCTCTGTGAAGAACGTTCTCCTGAACTTCCCGAACCTGGCGAGTTGCATAGCCTCAGGTCCTGTGTTCTCAGGCTGAGAGAATGAAAGGCTTGGTGTGGGGAGATTGGCAGCTTTTTGGGATGAGAGAAGGCGGGAGGGTTGCACCGAGAGCTGGTTTACGGATGGGTTGGGGTAGCTTCCTCTCAGGAGGTGGGGGGGCCTGCAGGAAGGCTGGCTGGGGAGGCGGCAGCAGGGAGAGGGGGTGTCTTTGGCAGCGAGGTGAGGGCGCCAGGCACTTCCAGACGACTCTGGGCAGAGACTACATGATTTCTGTGACTTGAGCTGCTTCTCCAAGTGATTCTAGAACATTCAGGAGATACACAGAGCATCTGTGCCGGGCATTGCATTAGGAGCTCGGAACTTTCAAGTACAACCAAATAACTGAGTTTGACCTTGGAGTTGCTATCCTGGGTTTGGGGCTGTGTTTTAAAATTAAAAACAAAACTTTTTTTTTTTTTAATGTTTATTTCTGAGAGAGAGAGAGCGTGAGCAGGGGAGGATCAGAGAGAGAGGGAGACACAGAATCTGAAGCAGCTCCAGGCTCTGAGCTGGCAGTCAGCACAGAGCCCGACGCAGGGCTCGAACCCACGAACCGTGAGATCATGACCTGAGCCGAAGTCGGACGCTTAACCGACTGAGCCACCTAGGCGCCCCAACAAAACTTTTTTTTAATGTTTATTTTTAAGAGAGAGAGAGAGAGCACGAAGGGGGAGGGGTAGAAGAGAGGGGGACACAGAATCTGAAGCAGCTCCAGGTTCTGAGCTGTCAGCACAGAGCCCGATGCAGGGCTTGAACCCCCAAACCACGAGGTCATGAACTGAGCCGAAGTCGGATGCTCCACCAACTGACCCACCCAGGCACTCTGGGGCTCTGTCTCAAAATAAGGAGTGCTGTCCTTAGGGCTCTGATTTCTGCTCAATGCTTTTTTACTTAGTCCTTTAAGTGATGAGATTCTCGGGGTGTCCCTTTGGCCAGCTGTCTCTTGGTCTTTATTCTAAGCTTTTTCTTTCTTAATTTTTAAATGTTATACATATTTTTTGAGAGAGTGAGTGCAGGTGGGGGAAGGGTGGAGAGAGACGGGGACAGAGGATCTGAAGCAGGCTCTGCGTTGTCAGACCCACGAGATCCTGACCTGAGCCGAAATCAAGAGTCAGACACTTAACCGACTGAGCCACCCAGGTGCCGCCAAAGCTTTTTCTTTTTTAACCGTGGTAAAATAGACCTAAAGTTTACTGTCTTCACCATGTTCAAGTGCACAGGTCAGCAGAGTTAAGGACGTCAGTGTGCTGTGCAGCCATCCACCCACAGATCTTTCTCATCTTCCAAAGCTGAAACCCTGACCCCACTGAACAGCTCTCCATCCTGCCCTCCCTGTTCTAAGTTATTTTGAATTACCATAGCGCTGGAAATACTCCAGAGGAATGTTCTAAGGAGAAGGACCTGAATGATTCTTTAAGTCACCCGTTCACGTATTCATTCCTCTAACATCCTTTAAGCTCGTGATGTGCACCACCCTCTGCGTTACGTGCTACAGATGCAAAACCAAATGAAAGCCAGACTTTGGTCGCAAGAGGTCTACCAACTAGAGGAGACAAGCGTGTCAGCAAATGAGTCCTCGGCTGTCTTACAAAGGCTGCTGGGCGAGTGTGGACGGTGGGGTTGGGCAGTTAAGGTGGTGTCGGAAACACCAGGGAGGAGCCTCCATCTGAGCCGCGAGGGACCAGCAGGCATTGGCCTTGATGAGAGTGGGCAGGGAGGGCATTCGTCCAGGTGATCGATTAGCGGAAAGCACCATAAAAGCGGCGGACTTTGGTCGCAAGAGGTTTACCAGCTCATAGAAGGGCCTGAGTCTTCTCTCCATCAAGCAGGTAGGTCATCGATGAGTTCAGGTTCAGCTCCCCCCGCGAGAATGTGGGATCATTCTTTTTTAGTAGGTTTATTGAGATACAGTTTGCATGCCATCATGTAAATTGTAAAAAAAAAAATTTTTTTTTTTTTTTTTTAAATAGGATTTGGGGCTTGACCTCACAAGCCTGAGATCAAGACCTGAGCTGAGATCAAGAGTCAGGTGCTTAACTGACTGAGCCACCCAGGAGCCCCCAAAGGCACCTGTTTTGAATGTACAGTCAGATGGCTGTTAGTATATTCCCAGAATTTTGCTGCCATCAGAACCATCTAATTTCAGAACATTTCTGTCACTCCCTTTCCTCCGTTCCCCCATCTTCGCAGCCACAGGAAGTCACTGATCTACTTTCTTTTTCTATAGATTGGCCTGTTCTGGACATTTCATATATGTGGAGTCATTCAATACATGGTATTTTGTGCCTGACTTCTTTTACTCAGCAGAATGTTTTCAAGGTTCACCATATTGTAGGATGGTATTCCATTGTCTGGATGTATACGCTCTGTATCTGTCCATCAGTGTTTCTTTCTTGCTATTATGAAAAATGCCGTTAGGAACATTTAGGCATCGGTCTCTGTGTGGACGTATATTTTCATTTCTCAGGGGCTGATACTGAGGGGTGGGATTGCTAGTGTCTGTGGCAGCTCTGTGTTTAACATTTTGAGAAACTTCCAAGCTGTTTTCCAGTGTGGCCACGCCATTTACGTTCCCACCAACAACTGATCAGATCTGCTTTCTCCACACCCTCACCAATTGTTGCTATTGTCCGTCGTTTTGATTCCAGTGGATGTGAAGTGTCACACCGTGGTTTTGATCTGCATTTCACTGATGACTTGTAAGGTCGGGCATCTTTTCAGGGGCTCATTCCCCATTCTTATGTTTTCCTTTTCAGAGAAATGTCTAATCAAATTTTTTGCTCATTTTTTAAAAATTAAAAATACTATTTTATTTGATTTAAAAGTTTTTAAATATTTATTTTTGAGACAGAAACTGAGCATGAGTGGGGGAGGGGCAGAGAGAGAGGGAGACAGAATCTGAAGCAGCTCCAGGCTCTGAGCTGTGAACACAGAGCCCGATGTGGGGCTCTAATCCACGAATGGTGAGATCATGACCTGAAGTGACGTCAGATGCTTAACTGGCTGAGCCACCCGGGTGCCCCTATTTTATTTTATTTTAGAGAGTGAGAGAGCAAGAGCAGGGGAGAAGGGCAGAGGGAGAGAATCTCAAGCAGGCTCTACACTCAGCACAGAGCCCCTCGTGGGGCTTGATCCCACAACCCTGGGATTATGACCTGAGCAGAAATCGAGAATTGGACACTCAACTAGCTGAGCCAATCAGGTGCCCCTTTTGTTCATTTTTTAGTTGGGCTTTCTGTTGTTGTCATTGCTGCTGTTACTGAGTTGTGAGAGTACTTTATATATTGTGGATATTAGTCCCTTATCAGATATGTGACTGGCTACTGTTTTCTCCTAGTCTGTGAGTTATCTTTTCATTTTCTTGATGATGCCATTTGAAGCACTAATGTTTCATTTTTGATGAAATCCAACTTACCAACTTTTCTTTTCTCACTCTGGTTTTGTTGTCTTGTCTGAGAATTCACCGCCTAACCCGAGGTCATGAAAATTCATTCTCATACGTTCTTTTAAGGGTTTTATGGTTTTAATTTCAACTTAGGTCTATGGTCCAGTTTGAGTTAACATCTTTCACTTGTCCTGCAGGAAAAAATTTCCCTAGACTCATTCGGGTCTCAACAAGACAGATATGGATTTTTTTTTTATGCTCTTTAAGTTTTTAACACAGCACACCTAGCGGCCATCACATGCTGGGTAGAGTCAAGGTTGCAGAGAGTGACGTGAGAGTTGGCACGTGAAACGTGCCGGAGTTGAACATCCTGCCAGAGTGTCTAAAGTGTCTTTGGGCGGCTGGGAGATGGGCCACACAGGCCACTTGCAGGCAGAAGATGGACTCCAGGACCTTGGCGCTAAGCAGAGGAAGGCTTGACCGCCTGACCAGCATCACAGGGGACAATGCAAACGAGCCATCAGGGAGACACCTGGTGTCACGGCATAATGAAGTCGTTGTGGCACCTGGGCAGCCTTCCAGGTGAGCTGTCAGAAGGGCACACAGCGATCAGGTTTTTTGCTGGCATGCTGTCCTGTAGTTCGTTGATAAAACTCTCTCTCCATTCTTGCTTTCATGTTTTTTGTTTTTCTGTTTTTGTTTTTTTTTTGACGTCTGCCCTTCTCTCCTACAAAAGACACAGGAGCCTCTTTCCTTCCTTCCTATGTTTTTTTCTTTTTAATGTTTATTTATTTTTGAGACAGAGAGAGAGCATGACCGGGGGAAGGAGCAGAGAGAGAGGGAGACGTAGAATCTGAAGCAGGTACCAGGCTCCGCCGAACTGTCAGCACAGAGCCTGATGTGGGGCTTGATCTCATCAACTGTGAGGTCATGACCTGAGCCGAAGTTGGATATTCAACTGACTGAGCCACCCAGGTGCCCCAGTGTTTATTTTTGAGAGAGAGTGCCAGAGGGGGAAGGGCAGAGAGAGGGACAGAGGATCTGAAGCTGGCTGTGTGCTGACAACAGTGAGCCCAACACAGGGCTTGATTCATGAACCATGAGCTCATAACCCGAGTTGAAGTTGGACACGCAACCGACTGAGCCTTCCAGGCACAGCCCCGCCCCGGCACAGGAGCTTTCTTAAGCACACCTTTGTTTTCCCTCCCAAGTCCCCCAAGGATCAGCTATAACTTTTGGAGAAGTGAGGGGAGGTGAGCTTCTAGGCTTATTTTTACCAAAAACCAAGACCAGTGGCATAGGATAGAAGTCACTAGATGCAATGACCTCATGGGATATTTCCTTTTGAGGCATGAGTCATAAAAGCGAATTGAGAGGTAGCCTGTCAAGATGAATTTGAAATGTGTAACTTGAGCTCAAGGCCAGGTCTGAAAACACCTTGGACACTGCTGGAAATAGCTTAGCCCCCTGGCAGACTAAGTGATAATGGAGATCAGGGGTTGGTCTTAGGTGCTGACCTTGGTGTTTACACACAGATCATCATCTACACACACAAGTATGCACCCTGTGTGCATACTCTCTGGAGAATCCTTCGTCCCTGGTTCGTATTCTTCCATTCACCATTTGAGTTTAAAATCTTGTAGGAAAGTACTGAAGATCAAACGTGGCTGTCTCTCCTGCATGGAAATAAGAGGAGAGCCAATATTTAAAATTCTGAGTTTGTGTAACAAATCGAACATGGAGTACCAGTTCTCATCATGAAATGCTATAACCATGGTTTACCTTTAGGGAGCGACTTCCCCTTGGTGCAACTGAAGTGAACTTTTCAGGAATTCTCGGAAGTGCGCCTCTACCTTCTATCTCCCAGGGTGTACACAGAGGCTGTGTAATACCTAGTAGATGGTTTTTAGAGAAGCGACATCTGCTTATTACTGCTGCGGTTGATAGAGATGTCTTACTGAACATATCTCTCGTTTGCGTGGAACAAGTCTGTCTGGAGTGCCGGCTTAAACATTTCTGTGGGTATTTACATCCCAGTACAACGGGATACCATATGATTCTAGATTGGAATCCAAGACACTCAGACCCGCAGTTAATTTTCAGAGCCAAATTTTTTGTATCGCTTCTCTGGGATTATGCTAATCATCTGATTCAAATTCAGCTCAACCCACATTTTTGAGAGCCTGCTGTGTGCTAAGGTGGTGGTGATACTTAGTAAGATGTCATTCCAGCCTTGAGGAAGAGTATAAAGAGGGAACAATCTGGACAATATCCAGAGGTCACGTTGTGTTGGGACTAAGTCAATGTAAACATCATTTCTTAGGTGGTCTCATTACTCTGAAAGTCGGGTCTGTTCTCTATCGACGAGCTCTGTCGTCTGTCTTTTCTCTTTGCAAAGCCTGAGGGGTGGCACATTGCAAACCTATGACACAGTAGTGGGCACTCATCTGGTATTTTAATGACCAACATCAAGAATTCCAGTTGCCACCAGGGGCGCCTGGGTGGCTCAGTTCATCGAGCGTGCAACTCTTGATTTTGACCCCGGTCATGATCCTGGGGTCATGGGATCGAGCCCCACGTCGGCCTCTGTGCTGAGTGTGGAATCTCCTTAGGGGTCTGTCTCTCCCTTTCTCAAATTAAAAAAAAAAAAAAAAAGAAAAAGAAAAAAGAATTCACTTGCCACCAGTTTACTTGTATTTTTAAGGTTTATATTTTCTCAAATTGGTCTCCACCCTATGCCCACGTGTGTGGTAGTGTTCTAAGTAATAGCAACAGCAGCAAAATCCCCAATGAGTCACTGGCTGAGTTGGGGCCTGGAGATGCAGGCAGCGTCCCTTGAGATTCGTGTGAAAGCTTTCCCAGCAAAGAATGGACCCCCTTCCTTAACCTCAGGCTAACTGTCACCCAAGAGCCCCTTCCCTGGAGTCTTCATTTTCTACTTTATTTGGGTGCAACTAAACCCAGCTGAATAGTTTTAGTGAGTTATGCCCCGGGACAAGGCAACCTGACCGTGTCTGTGAGGAAGAGTGAATTTCAATAACTAGGGTTGACAGGAGTTGTTTTGGGGGAGTAACCATAAAAAGCAGTGGGAATTCCCAGGGTCAGGAGTCAGAACATTTGGGGACCCTCGTCTTACTTCCTGCTTCAGCTTGGCCTCCTGTAAAGTGGGAGTCTTAGCACCCATCCTGCTTACCTTTCAGACAAGAATCAAATGCGACATCTAAGTGTCTACGAAGTTAAAGTGCCATCATTGTCATCGTCACCACCAGGGAAGGAGGATAGTGTTGGAAGAGGTCTGGTTGTTTTCTAACAATTTAAATGTCCCAAATAAAAGATAGTAAGACCTTTGGAAAACCAGTGGTTTGGCTAATGACATGGAGTGTTTCTCTGGTCACTTGCCTTTGACCAGCCCGAGAAACGGTCAAAGGGATGATCCGGGTTTCTGTCTTGATCAAATGCTCAGTGTATCCACTGGTGCTCTAGGGGAATGTGGATGGGGAAGGCTCTTGGCATTTCAGTTTTGTGAGTGGGAATGGGTACTCACTGTGGGCAGCGATGAGATGGTAAACTCCGTTTTCCTGGCTTATGAGATAATGTTAAACAGTTACTAGAACGTTTATTGGTCACACGATAGGGTAAGTTGATTAAGGGCCTTGAAGGACCGGCCAAAGATGTGGAATTAATTCACATTCCTGAGCTCAAGACCGAGATAGTGCAAACTGTGATTGAGGATTGATTTTCTGATCTTGGAGAAATTCAAGATTGAATGATGAAAATCTGCTTGGAGATTGAGATGGGAAACAAGAGGCAGATTTAAGACCCTGTAGGAAACAGGCATGGCTGGTGAGCTATGGGAGTGGGTGGGAAGTGAGGCTGTTATAAGAACAAGCAAAACCCACCCCTCTCTCTCTGATGGCCTCCATTTGCTCCAGGGTTATATCTTCATATTGTCGTGTTTGGGTTTGATTTAATCGCTCAATTTAGGGAAGACATTTTACATTTCCCTTTATGCTCTGCAGACTACTGACATGGTAAGTTTTGTGAAAGTAGCACCCAGGAAAATGCCACCTACAAAAATGCTTAAAATTGTGAGTCATTGTGCATTGCTGGTAGGAACATCAAATGGTACAGCTGAGATAGAAGATGGTGTGGCGGGTCCTCAAAAATTACACATAGAACCGGGGCGCCTGGGTGGCTCAGTCGGTTAAGCATCCGACTTTGGCTCAGGTCATGATCTCACGGTTCGCGTAGGGCTCTGTGCTGGCAGCTCAGAGCCTGGAACCTGCTTCAGATTCTCTGTCTCTCTCTCTCTGACCCTCCCCTGCTCACACTGTCTCTCTCTTTGTCTCTCAGAAATAAATAAAACATTAAAAAAAAATTTAAAAAAAAGAAAAAAATTACACATAGAATTTCAGTATGATCTAGCAGTTCTACTTCTGGGGGTATACTGAAAAGAATTGGAAGGAGGGACTCAAACATATATTTCCACACCCATGATCAGTAGCAGTGTGTGTGTGTGTGTGTGTGTGTGTATGTGTGTGTATGTATGTACATATGTATACATATATATATATATATGACATTTTAACATATAACATATACAAAATTCAGTCTTCAAAAAGGAAGACAAGTCCAAAATACTATACGGATGAACCTTGAGGATATTTTACAAAGTGAAATAAGCCAGTCACGAAAGGCCAAGTCTTCTGTGATTCCACTTACAAGAAGGCTCAGAAGAGTCAGACAGAACATAGAATGGTGGTTGGAGGGGTCTGGGCAGAGGGACTTGGGGAGTTAGTGGTTAAGGGCACAGGGTTTTGGTCTGGGACAATGAAGGAGTTCCGGAGATGGATGGGAGTGCAATAGCACAACAGTGTGAATTACCACTGACCTGACCACTGAAAGATGGTTAATGTGGCAAATCTTATGTATTTCACAGGAGAAAAAAATGTGAACTGTTCTCTTGCATTGGTGATATTTTGCTTTCAAATCCTGGAAAATATAGATTATAAAATTCTCTTCTCCTGTTATTCCGGTTTGGGAAAGTTAACTATGGTTGTGCTTTTCTTTTAAATGTCATTTGCTCTTTAAAAAAAAAAAAAAAGGCAATAATGTTTCCTAGGCCGAGCACACCCTGTTAACATTTTCATTAACATACTGCAAAGTGTAATGTAAAACTTGCCCTACTCTGTGAGTGTTCTTTCTGAAGGGGACCCTAAATTAAAGGGAAACCTCATCTCTTCCATGTGCTGCTCCAAAAGTGAGTTCTTGTGGCCAGAAAGAGGGTCACAGACTCTCTGGGTTTGCAAGAGCACGAACACCAAGTGAAAGACCATCTAAGGGACCAGCCCACAGAAGGGCTTCCGGCCTGCGGCTCAGATCACTAGGACCCCCAGAACCTCCTGCCTTTCATGCCAGGTGTTTCCAGAACCAAGTCATTTGGTTGGTAATCTTTCCATCTGAAAGACTGCCTTGTGGATCTTTTTCCTGGAACAAGTGGGCATGTGGTCTGGACGCCAGGTCAGAGGACGTGGGGTGGCAGCCTCGCAGCTGCCCATCAGCACACCCCCTAATCAGTCACAGGTCCCATTTCCCCAGGAGTGACTTCTGGCTTTGAAAATCCGGTTCCTAATCCTGTGCCCGGCGTCCATTTTCCTTTTCCCATAAGATTCCTGAAATGATTATCTACATTTCTGACAGATGTCACGAAAACCTCAACTCCCTTGTAAAGGGCCCCTTGATTTGAACAAAGTGGCCATTTTCCCTTAGTCTTAGGATTCCTCAGTTTCCCTATCGTGGGTATGTACCAAATATGTATAAAAACAATATTTGTTTATTTGTGATGCTGGCTTTTCCTGTGATAAGGTACCACCACAAAGATTTGGGAGGAAGGTTGAAAAGAAGTTACCTTCTAAAATGGAAACTGGTAAAATCCACCTCTGATAAATGATGTTACCCATGTGGAGAAAACCTTCAGCCAAACCCACTGAAGAAATGATCAGGGATGTGTTGGTGCTGCTAGGATGTGCTCTCTGGAAGATATGACTGGATCGTTACCATGAAGGGAAGTTTATAAGTAACTTGATTATATTACTACGTGGCCATGAACTGATGGTGTCGTGGCTGACTGAAGAAAAGGAGAATTAGATGGTATTTGTCTGCGTGCCTTGAACACTGCCAAGGGTTAAGGGTATTTGACAATTGATTATATGAATGCAGTAGTTCCTAGAAGTAGGGCAGATACCCAGCTACTCTATACCAGGAGGCTGACCTAGTTGTTTGGGCCATTGCCTTTCCTGATTTACTGGGCACCTTTTTGATGGGTTGGACATCTCTTCTAATTATAATTAATCAAGGCCTCGTTCACAGTTTTGTCTCTATGAACATGCCTATTGTAGGTCCCTCATGTAAGTGGAATTCTACAGTGTCTGTCCTTCTACAAACCCTGTTCATTAGCTTTACAAAATAATGATGAACTTAATCACGGTAACAGTTATTTCAAGATTCCATCAAATGGCGAGCTGATTGTTATCCTCGAAGTGTAATTAAAATACTATGTACTGGGGCGCCTGTGTGGCTCAGTCGGTTGAGTGTCCGACTTTGGCTCAGGTTGTGATCTCACGGTTTGCGAGTTTGAGTCTGGCTCGCTGCTGTCAGCGCGGAGCCCACTGTGGATCCTCTGTCCCCCTCTCCCTCCCCCTCCTCTGCTCATGTGCTCTGTCTTCCTCAAAAAAAGTAAACATTTAAAACAATACTATGTACTAAAATAAATTATAAATTCATAAGAGAGTTAAACGTAAGAAGTAAAACAGAAAAATATAGGTGATTAATCAATGGATGGAGACGATTCTAAGCTTAAGGGAATGAAAGATTCCACCTTAAACATACACTTTGATTGTCAAATGTATTTCAATGGTAGAAGAAAAGAAAGACAAGAAAATTTGGAAGGTATCACAAGAGAAAAATAGGGACAGGTTTGGTTATGTACATACATTCTGTATATCAGAAAACAAGGACATTTGATAAATAAACCCAATCTGTAGAGGAGGTAAAAATTGACAACCACAGTGTTACTATACTTACTGTATAATTTTTTTGTACCAGTTGTTAATGTAAGTAGCAAGACCCCAATAGATAAATGGACTAAGTTTACAAACAGACTTTGCAAAAGGGGAAACACAAATATAAGAAAAATGGGTCTGGAGGAGGGCACTTGGAAACCAACTTGACAATAAACTTAAAAAAAAAAAAGAAAAATGTTACAGCAGCTCTGGTACCAGTTTGGATTCAGCTTAGGAAAGATTTTTAAAAATGTGATATTTTTTCATATGACAAAAGGTACATTGATAACACCTGTCATGGAAAGCTGTCTGATGAGCTGTAAGGTTATTTTTTGCCTCTGACCTAGTAGTTTCACTTCTGAGGATCTCTGTTATGGAAATAATCATAAGCACAAAGATATTTCCTAAAACATTATTTTTGATGATAAGGAACTTAAAAGAAGTCACGTGTTCAGCATTATAGAAATGGTTCAGTGAATTACGACCGATCCGATTGAACACTATGTGGGGATTTAAATGAAATACATAAAAAGTTTCTGGGGTGTGGGGAAAAGGCTCATGATGTTATTGAGGGAGCAGAGAGCAGGATGTGACCCACTGCATGGGCAGCATGGTCTGGTCTAGACAGTTAAAAACCATTTTTTTTAATGTTTATTTTTGAGAGAGAGACCAAGCATGAATGGGGGAGGGGCAGAGAGAGGGAGACACAGAATCCGATGGAGGCTCCAGGCTCTGAGCTGTCAGCACAGAGCCTGACTCGGGGCTTGAACTCACAAGCTGTAAGATCATGACCTGAGCCAAAGTCAGACGCTTAACCAACTGAGCCACCAGGTGCCCCTGGATAGGGTGAGCTCTTAAAGGCAGCTGCGTGGCTAGGCCACAGTGATTGCTGCTTTCCACGGACTCCGCTCGAATTTTGCAAGGGAGCCAGTGTGACCTGGGCTCATTCCTTTGCAGACTGACTTTAAAATGCTGCCTTTGCCTTCCTGTCTGGTTGCGTGTGCGTGTCTGCCACCCGGGGTTTCCTTTCTCCGTCTGCAGCCCTTCAGGGAGTCCAGGATCCCACGCTGCGTTTATGCACGGGAGAGGTCTCCTCAATTAGGCCTCCCTAGCACCGGTTTGGGGAGTCTTCCTCTTTCTCCATTGTTTAAATGAGGGGTGTGCAGGGGTGCTGAGCCACCTTGTCCACAGCTGTGGGTGAGTGGGCTGTGCAGGGTGGGCTGCGCCCCTTCACTGGGTGTTGCCCAAATTCCCTGGAAGAAACGGGTCACCAACACAAACCTGTGATTTTGCTGGGGTTCAGCGTCTCCATTGCTACTCGTCTTAAGTCCTTGCCTCTGATCATCCCGGGCAGATTTTCCTTGTCCCGGGGCCCCTCTTGATTGCTGAGGGAAGGAGGCAGGCCTGTGCAGGGTGCCCTGGAGGAGAGCCCGTGGCTTGTCAGGCTCCGTCGTGGGCAGCAGAGGCACCAGAGGCTGTGCCTGTGATGTGATCTGCTGGGTCCTCTCCGGTTGCCCTTCTGTGGAACGAGGATCCTTTTAGTGTTCTTTTGTTGGGCGTTAGGACCTTCTGTGTCATGGCTGTAGATACAACACCATGGTTAGATGCAGTCCCTACAGCAAAGACCCTACTTAACAAGGCCGCTACTGTCCTGGTTGGTGAGATTTAAAGGGTACTGGTCTTTTGTCCCTTCCCCCGCAGCTGCTTTGTGGCCGGATCTGAATCCTGCTGATTGTCACTGAGGACGTCAGAGGCTGCCTCTTAGCTTGTACCCCCAGCCTCCTGCCTGGTCTCCCCAACTCCATTTTCTTTCCATTTCTAATGGCTCTAAACACAACGGTCACCGGTTTTCAAGCACATATTCAAGGATGGCTCTTGTACTGTCACGGATCTGCTCAGAAGCCTTCACCGCATCTCTACTGAGTGGGGAGCTTCGTGCAAATTCCTCGGGCCCCCAGGTCTCCTACCCACCGCTCCAAGGCTGGGCCCTTGCGCTGGGTGTGGCTCGTGCACCAGGCCAGTGCTCCAGAGTCACGCGGAAGACTTGTTAAGACACGGATTTCTGGGCCCCACCCCCAGAGTCGCTCTGGGATGGACCTGAGAACCTGCATTTCTAACAGGGTCCCAGTGATGCTTTGAGAAGCTCTGTCGTAGCCTAACTCTAGCTGGGGTTTAACAGACCTCAAAACCCTCGTGCTTCATCCCTGACTTTCAGCACTGCTCCGCCCCCCCCCCCCCCCCCCCCCCCCCCCCCCCCCCCCCCCCCCCCCCCCCCCCCCCCCCCCCCCCCCCCCCCCCCCGCAGTCTGTCCACAACGGCTCCGAGCACACCTTCCTTTGGCCACAATCCTATTACCTCTTTTATCAGAGCCCACCGTGTGCCATCGTTATTTATACTCTCTCTTATTTCCCCTTCTGGATGGGAAACTTTTTTGAGAGGAGCAAAATAGAACTCCTTTGGGGTTTGGTGGGAAAACAATTCTTCGAGATAAGAAACCCCACTCCTAGTTGATTTTGCTCTGTTGTAAAAATTTTGGCAAGTGCTTCGATGCTCTTAAAGGGCAGGGATTATGTCTTACTCATATTTGAGTCCTGTGCAGCACCGACTAATTCCTTGTCCATAGTAGGCCCATAATCAGTTGTTGAATGAATTACAAGCTTAAACACTAGAGATGCTACAGGCCTAAGATCTAGGCGGGAAGCTCCACACAGCCTCATTGCTTCTGTGCCTGTAATCTTCTTACGAACTGTGGGCCTTCTAGGAGAACATTTATTATTTTTAATGAACTGCTGTGTGGCATAGTTTAAACCTATTTATTATCCTTCCAACATGTAGCCTTGACTGGTGTCCATTGGGCAGGAAGACCTGAGCAGGACGGGGCGCGCCTCATCCCCGGGTTATTACTTTTGCAGAGGAGAGCGCTTTGAAGAGTGAAGGTGATCCTTTATTTTAGCTCAATATAATTATAATGACTTCGTCCTTTCAAACACACACAGAGACGTTGCTCATGGCCAGTGATGGTGGCTGTGTGCCAACTCCTTGGGGAAGACTGGAGAAACGGGGACAAGGGAGAAGAGGTTTATGTTCCTAAGGATTCATTGTCAGAACTTGATGTTATTTTATTTAATTTTTCTTAGTTTTTAAATGCTTATTTATTTCTGAGAGAGAGAGAGAGAGACAGCGTGAGCAGGGGAGGGGCAGAGAGAGAGGGAGACATGGAATCCGAAGCAGGCTCCAGGCTCTGAGCTGTCAGCACAGAGCCCGACGCGGAGCTCGAACCCATGAACCATGAGATCATGACCTGAGCCGAAGTCGGACGCTTAACCGACTGAGCGACCCCGCCATATGACTCTTCTGATGGCTGCAAAATTATTAGCATTTCAGGGGCACTTGGGTGGCTCAGTCGGTTAAGTATCCGGCATCGGCTGAGGTCGTGATCTCACAGTTCGTGAGTTTGAGCTCCGCGTCGGGCTCTGTGCTGTCAGCATGGAGCCCCCTTCCTATCTTCTGTCTCCTTCTCTTTCTCTGCTCCTCCCCTGCTTGTGCTCTCCCTCTCTCTCTCTCTCTCTCTCAAAAATAAGTAAACATTGAAAAAGTTGTTAGTACTTCAGGCATGTTTTCAGTTTTCCATAGGGGTATTTCCCCGTGGTTTCCAGCCTCAGCCCTCCCTCTCTCACCTAGCTCTTCGGGAGAAGCAGCTAAGGAACGAGATTCTGCTTGTGCTTTTCCCCGTCCCTCCCTTCTCTCCTCCCTTCTTCCAGCAGATTCTCAGGGAGCGCCCACTCCGCACTGCCACACTCAGCCAGGTGCCAGGTGAGCAGAACAGACCCAGTGGCCGCTGGGAGGTTTGAGCCGGGGTAGCAGAGTCCGTGCAGTCTCTGGAGCCAGACACCTCAGGCACTTCCTAAGCTGTGCGCCCTCAGTCAAGCTCCTTGTGTCTCTGGTCCTCAGTTTCCCTATCTGTATAATGGGAATGATAAGAAATCCCTCTCTCACAGGTTATCGTAGGGAGTAAAATAAGCGATGCATGTCCGGTGATTAGGGAGGACCCCAATATTGGTAAGCGTGCGACAAATGGTAGTTACTACTTGCCGTTGGGGTGAGGTCAGAAAGGCGATGCCATGGGAGTATGACAAGGGGTCCCCATTTAGACCGGGAAGTCGAGGAAGCATGGTGAGTGGTGGTGTTGGGAAGGAGGCCCGAGTGGCATGACGGGTGAGGAAGGGGATGTGTGAGCCGAAGCTGGAGTCTCGAGCGGGGCCAGACCATGTGGGGCCCGGGACGTCCGGTGTACTTCACGTTAGGGACAAGGTGGCGAAGTCCTTTTCCAGGTGACGGTGCTCATGCGCGCTACGCCAAGACACGGGTCTCCTTATTCCCGACGTGTTGCCTAGAAAACCCTTTACCCTCAAACTTTTATTGCTTCCAATTCCTATCAGAGGCAGAGCTGCATGTTCTGAGAGGGTGCCCTCGCCAAAAGAGGCCAAAGTGTTTGTGGATATAACGGACTGCTTTCACCCCACCCCCACACGCATGCACGAACATGCCTCTCTCTCTGCCTCCCCTCTCCCACCTTCCTGAAGGGCTCGCAGCTGTGAGTTGGGTGACCATGGGTAGCCGAATGGGGAAGAATCAGGACCGCCCCTTGTTTCCAGATTTAAATCGTGTGTTCTGGGAGTCCTTTTAGGATGGCTCATTGAGCCAGCCGGCCACGCCACCACCATCTGCCTGTTCATTCATTCACTCGTGCTGTCCACAGATACTCACTGAAGGGCAGATTCAGGCCAAGCATTTGCATAAGGTGTTTTTGATAGTCAACCCAACCGACCAGTCTCTACCCCCATATAGCTTGTCATCTATCAGTAATAAGTCAACGGCAGCTTCACGAGGCCTCACACTTGATCTGTGCTCACGGGGACGCGAAAAGACGCCCCTATCCGGTCTTGTTGATCCCGCCAGGCTGTTTTCTTGACGGGCTTATTCCTTTTTAATTTCCATGATAGGGGCAGTGATAGTCCCAAATCTCATTTCTCTCCGAAATCTCATTTTCACAGATGCTCATGAGTGCTCGGGCGGCTGTTCGAGGAGCACATGGTGTTCAACAAGGAACAGAATTTCATGAACTGTTTTTTTATTTTCCCTTCTGGTCTCTTGGGTCTGGTTGATCTTGTCCAGAGCCCTGATAATCTCCTAGACAAAATATTTAAATCTTCCCCAGCTCTAGGGACTCGGAGGAAGGAATATTGTGGCTGACGTCCTAAATATTTTGGAATATAATTAATGCAAGTGTTACACACAGATGCTGCTCGGTACAGTCTCCATCCCAAGAGAGCGTGGCACTGCCTTTGTGTCTGGAAATGTACATGTATGCTCATAAATTTCTCCAGCCTCCCGACTGCACATCTCTTCCCCTTGGGGCCACCCTGTACTTTGCCTTCTTCAGCCCCCCGTCACCTTGATGTGCGTTTTTTTCTCTTTGTTTCTAGAAGAGGAGGAACAATTGCCACTGGGAATGACTGACAGAGGTGGGAGCTCTTGTTATCTCTTCCAAGGGAACTTGCCTTTTCACATAAATCAGAGCTTTACTCCAAAGGAGTGACTCCCTTCGTTGTTCAATTTCAGAGGTGGGCGGGGCCGATTGGTGGGGCGGGGCCGAGGGGGTGTCCTAGGATTTTCCAAGCATTCTTGAAATCAACAGCATACAGTGTTGCAGATTTTTCCAGTAGCCTTGCGCTATCCGTCTTTATTCTTATTATTTGGAAAAGGTGGCCAGATTTCTATTAGTCCCATACCAGGTACCCAGGACACTCCCACAAGAATCCTGAGAAGGAGGCATTGCCATTTCGTTTTACACACGAGGCAGCTGAAGACCACAGCAGTTAAGAGACTCGCTTGGGGCCCCACGGTTAAGAATTGAGACCCGGGCCCTTGGGTCTGGAGCCCCTGCCCGAGATACAGCCCCAGGGACCACAGAGCCTCACCTCACCCGCCGACCTCTTAGTGGTTTTCAAGTTGATACAAGTTAACCACACAAATAGGCCAGGTCAGTTCCATTTTGAAACAACATAGCAGTTAGAAGGTAGGTAATAAGAAGAATGGTATGCTTGAAATAAAACCATCCCCACAACAGAGCCGACCCACCCACCTGCCCTCGGATTTGTTGGCAGGGAGGATGCGGGGGCCTCGCTGGCACCAGTGAGGGCCCGTGACCAGGTTCTGAATGCTTGGGTTTGTTTTCTTTCTTTCTTTTTCTTTTTTTTTTTTAGATTTGGCCTGTTTGCCTCATAGCCTGCAGCCCTGCTCCTGGTTTCTCCTGTGACCACTGGAATTCTGAATTCAGAAAGGTTATTAGCCACCTGGATAATTGCACCTTTATAACTTTTAAGACAACCACCCAGAGGCAGAGGATAACTACAATAAATGGCTTGTAATTCTAGGTCTTAGATCTCTGTTCGAACATAAAACCAGTCTCCGCTTCTTTAGATTCTCCACCTGAAGGAATCAAAGCGAGAGATTACCAGAAGCCATTCTCTACTCTTGTTTATTAAAATTTTTTTAACGTTTATTTATTTTTGAGAGACAGGGAGAGACAGAGCATGAGCTGGGGAGGGGCAGAGAGAGAGGGAGACACAGAGTCTGAAGCAGGCTCCAGGCTCTGAGCTGTCAGCACAGAGCCTGACGCAGGGCTTGAACCCACAGACTGTGAGATCATGACCTGAACCGAAGTCGGATGCTTAACCGACTGAGCCACCCAGGTGCCCCTCGATTCTCTACTTTTGAAAGCATGTTCTGAGATGGAAGTGAGCCTCCTGATTCCAGACACGTGCGGTATGGGGTGGGAATGCATTTGAAATTTTGTCGGTGCTGCCGTGGGGATTCGTTTGTGTGATTGTACCTGAGGCGGCAGCTGGACCCACTGCTTCTGGGAGAAGACTGTATTTCCCGTGGGGTTTTAAACTCGCTCTAGTTTATGTTGCTGGTCTGTTTCAAGTCCCCCTGACTGTAGAAATGCAGGCCTGCTGGTCAACCCTTACGTTGGCCTGTGGGGCATCAGAATTACAGAGCAGCTTTGTTAAGAGTTGCTAGGCAGGCCATGTGCGCTCAGTTATCCCATTTGAACGACTGGGTCCTTTGCCCCTCGCCTCCCCCAGCCCCTGCACACAGGCACGTTCAGCAGGACGTGGGACCCTTTGGCAGAGAGAGCTCCCTTCTGTACCCCTGGGCCCTCCCGACTCTACCTGCTGCCCTGATGCAACACGCAGCCTCTTGCGCACCCCTCCCTTAACTAAATGTGCTCCCGGAAAGGATTTTAAGCTGTGACAGCAGGCCACGGGGCAGATGATTGCAGCTGTGTGTGGGATGCATCACCGGGACTTGCAGTTAGCATACAGCGAGCACTTGTCCCCTTTTAAAGGTTTTCAAGATTTTCTTACCTGTGCTGCAGGCGGAATCAAAAAGTCGACTTTTTGTGGCACGTCTACGGCTTCCGTAAGGCATTTCCTCCCGCCTCCTGGTGGTGCAGCAGGAGAGCGCCTTCCCCCACAGCTGTCCCCTGTCCTCTGGTATCTGCACTCCTGTCATCTATTGCTGGGCATCAGGAAATGTCCTGAGCACGTGGTGGCCATGGCCATGTTCCAGCGGCTGCCACCAAAGAGAAGGAGGGTTAGGTGGTAAAAGGGCTTCTGGATAAAGCTTTTGTGGGAGCCGATGTCAACCACGGCTGAAGGTCATCGGGACCTGTAGACAGAGGAGGATAAACCCTAAGCTGTTCATTGCAGGCTCGCAGAGAGTCTGCAGTTCGCTCACGTCTTCATGCTGAGATGTTTCAGGTTTTTTTCACATTTCCTTCTGCGGCCCCTGCCTGCCAGGCTCAGATGATGGTGAAGCAGTAGTGGTGGGGCCTGGAGAGGGGTCTCCTGAGGGGCCTGGGAGACCCACCGGGTCTAGAAAGGAACACACGCAGATCACATTGGAGCTTCGTGGGTGATAGTAAATCACAGCTCAAGCATTCCAGCTGGAGCACCAAGTATAAGTACTGTCTGGAATATCACCCTAGAAACTACAGATTTGAAATTGTAGTGAAATTCATCTGTGCTGTAAGGCGCTCTTAAATTCCCCTATGGCTCTGTCTCAACCTCAAAGCAAATAATTGCCTTTAAAATTTTGGGTTTTTATCTTTCTTGCACTGGGTTTTATATTGTGAGATGCTTCTTAATTGTTCATTAACAGCCTGATTGGGGCTCCAAAGGGCTTCAACATCCTTTGTAAATTCAGGCCACTGGAGTACCTCCTCGTACCCGGTCTCCCCAAACACTGGATTCTGCGCACGCCAGGGTAGCAGAATCTATTAAAGGGACCATTACTGTAGTTGATTGTTTTTGTAACTGCAGTTCACTCGAAGCACGGTACGCCAGAATTATTTCCGTAATTCATGGAGGTGTTATCATTAAGGTGTGTGCAAAGTGCACTAATTCTTGTTCTATAGGATAAAACAACTAAGGCACAGGAATAATTCTGCCTTATTGAATCTTCTCATAAGAATCTAGGGGAAATAGTGCTTGAGGTGCACCATAATAATAACAATATGTTCAGCCAGCGACACCAATTACCCCGAGAACGATGTGGGTGCAGACTGCACTCCCACAGTAATTATGTAACTGTGATTCACCTGGGAAAGCCAGCAGCCATGTGACGTTGCTGGTAAAGGAGCCACCCCGTCCTCCCCGGGACCCGTGTCTCGTTCGGAGCGGATGGAGAACCAGGCCAGGTGTCCAGGGCCCTCTTGACTCCTGCTGAATCCCTCGCACGCGCTCCATCCCTCGGTCCTGAGTAGCCGGGGTCCCTGGTCCATCGCCAGCACCAAGGCTGAAGGCCCAGCTCTGGTGCGGAGCAGTGGGCTCACTGGGTCCAGAAACAGGGTGTGAAGCCTGGGGCCTTCGTCACACCTGCATCCGGCATGGTCCCCACTTCTTGTGCTGGTTTTCCCTGCCCCGGGCAGCCTCTGCTGTCCTGTGTGCCGTGTGACATGTCTTAAGTGGATTTTCCTGGTGAGAGGTGAGGATGAGCAAGAGTAGGAGACAACTGTTGAGTTAAATAATGTGTTTTCTTCATGGAATAACATGTTCTTAAAAAAATTTTTTTTTAAATATTTATTTATTATTTTGAGAGACGGAGGGAGAGGAAGGGAGGGGCAGAGAGAGAGGGAGACATAGAATCTGAAGCAGGCTCCAGGTTCTGAGCCTAACGTCAGCACAGACCTGATGTGGGGCTCGAACCCGTGAACTGTGAGATCATGCCCTGAGCCAAGAGTTGAATGCTTAACCAACCAACGAGCCAGCCGGGTGCCCTCCCCGCACCGCCCCAGCACCCACCTACCACATGCGTACATCCATTTCTCACACATCACATTTTTACTCGCATGCTCTTTGGTAAAGAAAAGCGCACCTTTCTGTCCTGGGTCAGTCCCGTCCCCGCCAGGTGCGCACAGCGCTAGGTCTGCACAGACAGGCTTCTGGCTGATGGAGAAGTCTCCGGAACACACCGCCCCGGAGGGACGCTCGCTGGTTTCCTTTTTCAGCAGGTGTCATTTCTCAGCAGATAATTAGTTCCCTGTGAGCTAATCAAGGGCTCGTTGGATGGAGCCCCTCTTCTCGTCTCACCCCTGTGCCACGGGTGTTTTCTTGGCAATTGGAACCAGAGCAATAGATTGGCAGTGGGATTGTACTTGGCGAGGGGTGAAACAACCAATGATTGCACATAATTGCAGCAAACAATTTTGAATTTTATTAATGAGGTGCTCCAAACAGCATCTTTTAGCCCATTGTCCTACTTAATAGCCAATTCACTGGAATTGTGCGTGCTGTGACTTACATCTGTCTTCGCCCGTTGAAGGCACCAGGCGCCCATAGCCTGTAATTGACACAAGTTGGTCATTTTCAGGAATGGTCCTTTGCCGAAGCTATAAAACAAACTGACTTGGTGGAGAGCCGCGTGGCTCTAGCCTTCTGCAGAGGGCCAGTTGGTTGCTTCTGCTTGGAACTTCTTTCCTTTCCTTAGAGGCGATGTGGGCACAGAAAGTCCTCAGGTTAGCGGTTTTGAGGGGGAGGCCCAGGGAGGCAAGGGCGTATCCTATTTACAATGTGAGTTTCTTTTCTAGTCCGTTGTTTCTTCCCGCCCAGCATGTAGCCTCTCCGGGTGAAGAGGGTTTTTCAGGGGACCCAGGAAGGCTTCTGGGGTAGGTGGGGAATGGTGTGCCATGTTGACTGTGGGCTGCTGTTTCCCTCAGTGTCATAGCTCAAAATACGGCACGTGTGGGTTGCTGCCCCAGGTCTCCATGAGCTTGGCCAGCTCCGCCCCTACCTTCCTGAGAGGCTCATAGATGAACCTGCCCAGTATCTGCTCTGTGCTGGGCACTCAGGGAATAGGCAGATGAAACCAGCTGTCTTCGGGGTGTGTGTGGGACACTACTGTGGTTATCTATTTCCCGGGCAGGTCGTAAGCTCCTCAGGGTCAAGGATCTTATCTTTTCTGCTCTGTCTTTGGAGCCTGATAGATCCTGGCACACCGTGGACACTTAGAGAACGTTAGTTATCACATGGATTAGGCTAGTGGAGGAGAGAGATCAAATCCGACATACATGCCGAATTGGAAAGGGAAAACAACGATTACTGCAAGTTTCCAAAGGGGATGTAGGACGTAGACAGAGGACTTTGACTCTGCTCCTTGTGTTTCGGGTGAGCTGGGAGGGCTTCATGGAGAGGCTGGCCTGGAGGAGGGCGTTGCAGGCATGAACTTGGAGAACATCGGGGGCACAGGTAAGAAACAATGCCAGGTGCCCAGGTGCCACTGGCTTTGACTTGGAGGTGAGATGTGTGCAGGACGGGGTTGGAGGTCAAAGGGGAAACGTAGGTTGGAGGCGGGTCATGGGGGTCTAGAACGCCAGGCTGAAGGTGGCTTTTGATTCACTGGCCATGAGGTTTTCCTAAAAGGCTTTTGAATATAGGGTAATGTGGTCATTCTCACGATGAGGTGGCTTTGTGCAAGAAAGAGAGGAGAGGTGTGCCTGCTCCGTCTGGTCCTTGGACCACTTTCAGGATGTGCAATGGGGCTACAGGCGGGAAGATAATCCTTCATCAGTGCGGGAAAGGGACCCTCAGAGCAACACCTTGAGTGATGACCCAGTGTTCTGTTTGGGGCATTTTTCTTTTTTCTTTTCTTTTTTTAATTTTTTATGTTTAATTTTAAGATGGGGAGGCAGAGAGGGAAGGAGACACAGAATCCGAAGCAGGCTCCAGGCTCTGAGCTGTCAGCACGGAGCCCGACATGGGACTCAACCCACGAGCAGGGAATCATGACCTGAGCCGGAAGTCGGATGCTCAACCGACCGACTGAACCACCCAGGCTCACCCAGAGTCTGTATTTTTAATGGTCAGGTGGGAAGCAGAGCAGGAGGAAGAGAGCATTTCTGGTGAAGCTGGTTAGCAAAGCAGAAGCTCGTTCGCTCATAGGGGCCCGGAGCCCCGGAGGCATGCACGGCAGTCCTTGGCCATTTCTTTTCTTTCTTTCTTTTTTTTTTTTTTAATATTTTAATTTATTTCTGAGAGAGAGAGAGAGAGAGACAGCGTGAGCAGGGGAGGGTAAGAGAGAGAGGGAGACACAGACTCTGAAAAAGGCTCCAGGCTCTGAGCTGGCAGTCAGCACAGAGCCTGACACGGGGCTCGAACCCACGAACCGCGAGATCATGACCTAAGTGAAAGTCGGACGCTTAACCAACTAAGCCACCCAGGCGACCCAGTCCTTGGCCATTTCTGGTTGTCCTCTCGCCGGAGGGGACAGCTCAGCAGGTGCAGAGCAGGGACTGAGGGTAATTCCCCGACGCTGCTGGTTCCTGTGGGAGCGTCTGGGCCTCTGGCTTCTTTCTTCCCCCGAGGAGCCTCCCAGATGAGGGAAGTCCCTTCGGAAGGCACGCTTGCCTCCTGACAGCCGCAGTGTGTGTGTTCTGTACCGCTGGTAGTGTTGCTTCCTTCTTGGGATACCACGGCCGTATTTGTTTCCCGAGACCGAAGATCTGCCCCGAGGAGCCATGGCAGTTTTAGAGCTCACACCCAGAGGCTGTTCGCATGGGATCTGTGTTCTCTCCTGGGGACAGCTCTCAGCAGGGGGCCGAGAGAGGAAGGCAGCCAACTGCTAAAGGCGGTGTCCCCTTGTGAATAACAAGGCCCGGCTTCCAGCCAAACCTGGGTCTGGCTGCACTGGGCGTGGGATGGGAACTGTGGCCGTGCGTTCCCCGGATAGCTGTCTGAGCCCCTGTGTGGCCCGACGCTCTCCCAGTTAGTAATGCCACAGATGGCTTCTCCCTTCTGGACACGGGCCCATCTCCAGACCCACCACGACTGTCGAGCCTTCTGCCCGGTGGCGGGACCAGAAATGATCTGCCTGTGAGGCCAGCTTTAAAAAGATCCAGGGCAGGCACACCTGGGTGGCTCAGTCAGTTGAGCGTCTGACTTCAGCTCAGGGCATGGTCTTGCGGTTCGTGGGTTCGAGCCCTGCGTCGGGCTCTGTGCTTATAGTTCGGAACCTGGAGCCTACTTCGGATTCTGTGTCTCCCTCTCTCTCTGACCCTCCCCTGCTCGCACTGTGTCTCTCTCATTCTTTCTCTCAAAAATCAGTAAACATTAAAAAAAAATGAATAAAGGGCACTGAAAGGAGTCCTCCCTGTGGGAGGAGAATGTGGTGTCTTCACGTCCCGCGGAATCCTGTTTTCTGTCTGAGCTTGGGTCTCTTTTCCGCGTGCCTGCATGGGGCACCTGTTGATGGACTTGCCCTCTGGAGGAAGCTCGAATGTGACAGTCACGTTGTGTTTCTAGGCCCGATTCTGGATACGCATTGTTATTTCATCTCTTACGCTCATTAGTATTTCTGAAAGCGTTCACGATAATTTTTTATAAAGAAAAAAAAAACCAGCCTCTTCTCTTTCTCTTCTCCTGCTGTTTTCTTCCTTTGCCCACAAACAGGGAAAGAACTTTCTATCAGGATTCATTTCGTCTTCTCTTGGGAACAGTTTTTTTTCTTCTTCTCTGTTTCTTAGGAAATACAGCCTGACTTGCTGTTAGCACCAAACCCTATCAGGCACTTTTCTACTCCACATGCACTCAGGGAAGCGATTGGGTCCAGGATGTTTGTTCTGTGGGACATGGGAAGGAGCTCGGGCTGGGGATCATGAGAGGAGGTGCCCCTCACACTGGAGGGGGTGGGGGCCTGGAGGCAGGGAGCACCCGTTAGCCACGCCCCAGGACACGCCCCCCCGGGGCCCTCCCGGACCAGAGAATCCGTGTGGGCTGCTCTGGCTGGAGGTGGGTGGTGGGAGTGGACTCGGGTGCAGCGCGTGGTGATGCCACATGTGGAGGCTTCCGTTGGAGAAGCACTTTGTCCACATCCCATTCGGGATACAAGTGGATTGTTCATCTACGTTGCAAAGGCTGTGATCGGAGGCCCAGAGGGAGTAAGTGGTTGCGCGCATCGAAGTAGAAAGTGCCGGAGCTGGGGCTTGAGATCCCGTCCTCACAGCCTGCTGCGGCCGAGGCTTCTCCCACTATGGGTGCAAACCCTTGGGAATCCTTTCTGTCTTGTGCTCCCTTCCGGATGGTGCTGTAGCCCTCCTCACTCCCAGTCCCTTACCCACAAATAGGTTTCGATGCCTGGAGTGGGTTTGGGGCGAAAAATGCACACGGTTTCCTGTCCCCTCCCTCCTTGGGGACACAGCATTGCCTCAGCTCCTACTGGGCTCCTTTGACACTGTTGAGCAGCGCAGCCCAGAGGGCAGTGCTCGGGAATCCGCACCTGTCCCGTAGTTTTGGAGCCACGGTCCGTACACGTGGATACCTCGTGTGAAGCCACCCCGAGAGGTGTCCCCGTGGCGGGACCAGGCTGCCCGCACTGGTGTGTCCCGCTTCAGCCCCGTCGCTAGTCATCACGGGTAGCTTTTTAGTGGAGTACCAGCCACTTAATGAATGCTTAATACCCACGAATTGAATAGAATTATTCTACAGCTGGAATCTTCCATGACTATAATTACAAAAGGGTTCTAATCATCATTTACGGGCGTTCTTCCTGGAGCCAGCACTGAGGAAGGCATTGACCCACTTAGTTGAAAGCTTGAGCTGATAAACAACAGTAACGCATGTTCGGGTCTATGGACCGATATCCTTTAAATCAATGGGATTTTCCAAGGTGGCGGGCGGTTGGGGGGGACCCCTAATGTAGGCAGAGCATTATTTTGTTTTTAATTAACCTAGTTCGATTTTGAGTTCCTTTTGCTTCAAAACCATTTAGGTCAAACTCAGATTTTTAAGAATGAATCTCTGGAGGGAAAGGAAATTAACTGGGCCCTCAGGGGGCTTGGTTACCACAATTAACCCCAAAAGACAGACAGTCAGGCTGACGGGGGGCCTGGAGAGGGGCAGTATGACCACTTCAGGCCATCTTCTCATGCGGAGACCCTGGTGGGGGCGGCCTCTTTTCTAGCTCGCTGCCTGGTTGAATAAACATCTTTGCTACACGTCTTCCCAGGGTCTCTCTGTTTCTCAAGTTCTTCCTGTCTTTGAAAGTAGACAGTTCTCTCTCCTCTTGAGAAGAGGGGTCAGGAGCCTTTACTCCCAGGGATCACTGGCTGGGGACCAGGGATGGAAGAGACGCCCCAGGCAGACTTCAGGCAGGATTCGGGGAGAAGGGATTGGGTCTGTGTTGTTATTCACTGGACCCCGGGCCATAAATGAGGAGCCAAGTTCCTTGGAGCCTTTCCCCTTTATTAATAAGCATGTAAGCAGAGTAGATGCTCACGTGACTGTGTGCTGGACCTTCCTGACTGCCCATCCCCCCCTCCTGATTTAGATAGTGAAGGATGTGGTGCCTTAGCTCTGAGCTCCTGGCTGAGGGCATCCTTATACCTGGAATGCAGATTTTTCTAAGGTTGGAAATCTAAATAATTTTTTAATGTTTGTTTATTTTTGGAGAGACAGAGACAGAGTATGAGCAGGGGAGGAGTAGAGAGAATGAGAGGGAGAGACAGAATTGGAAGCGGACTCCAGGCTCTGAGCTGTGAACACAGAGCCTGACATGGGGCTTGAACCCATGAACCGTGAGATCATGACCTGAGCCAAAGTGGGATGTTTCACTGACTGAACCACCTGGGTGTCCTTAGTCGATATTTTCTATCGTGTCCCCATACCAGGTCAGGAGTTCTGACAGCGACAGAGGTGAGCAAGCCACCGTGCTGGCCCTGGGAAGCATGTGGCTTGCTGGGGGTGAGGGAGAGGAAAGTGGTGTGTGTGTAGTGTGTAGGGTTTCGTAGGGGCTCGTGGAGAAAGGCTGGACCACAGAACGGGTGCTCAGAAGAGGGGGCATTGTGTCTGATGGGCTGACGAGGAAAGGTTTCTTGGAGGTGACGTTTAAGTTGTCCATGCTGATGACCTCTTCTCTTCTGCTTTAGTCTTTCTCCTTAGCTGTTCCCTTCCATTCTCTTCCTTTTCCCGAGACTGAAAGTCCTTATCCTCTGCTTGGCTCAGGTTGTGATGAAAGGTGTCCTCAGGCTTGGTTTACATGCCAGTTTGATGGTAGCACCCAGGGAAGGAGTGGCCGCCGAGTGCAGCTGGCCCTTGAACAGCCTGGGTTTGAACTGCGTGGGTCCACTTGTATGTGTTTTTTTTTTTTTGTTTGTTTGTTTTGTTTTGTTTTAGTAAATACAGTACAACACTATAAATGTATTTTCTCTTCCTTATGAGTTTTCGTAAGTTATTTATTTTGAGAAGGAGAGAGTGGGGAGGGGCAGAGAGAGGAGAGAGAATCCCAAGCAGACTCCATGCTGTTGGCCCAGAGCCTGATATGGGGCTCAAACTCACAAACTGTGAGATCATGACCCGAGCTGAAATCAAGAGTCGGATGCTTAACCAGCTGAGCCACACAGATGCCCCTTCCTTATGATTTTTAAAAATAGTTTTTTTCTAGCTTATTTTATGGTAATGATAGAATGTATACTACATATGGCACATAAAATAATGTGTTAATCAACTGTTTATGTTATCAGTAAGGCTTCCAGTCACTGGTAGGCTATTAATAGTTTAGTTTTGGGAGAGTCAACATTTTTGACCATGCAGAACCCCCATGTTGTTCAAGAGTCAGCTGTCCTTCCAGGGCCTGGCTCCTGGTGACCAGCCAGGTGACCTGATGTCACATGGTCTGAGGAACCTTCCTTCACCGAGGTGTTGTGAGGATGTTGGGAAGAATCCTTGTGGAGTAGATTTCATGCCTGAAAGGAACAGAGCTCCCCAATTACTGAACATGCTTCTTTGACAGGAGGGGATCCCTTGGCTCAGGGCGGGCAGAGAAAGAACTTCCCTCCCTCCAATTTCTGAAAGCCTGTGGAGACTTTTCCTTCCTAAAGATTCATCTCATTTGTTAGTTCACTCACTTGTTTGTCCATTGATCCATCCATCCATCCATCCACCTATCCATCCAACCATCCATCCATTCATCCATCCATCTATTCACCCATCCATCTATCCATCCACTCATCTACCCACCCACTCATCCATCCATCCAACCATCTGTCCATCTGTCCGTCCATCCATCCATCCATCCATCAATCCATCCATCCACCCATCTACCCCCCCACTCATCCATCCATCCGACCATCTGTCCATCTGTCCATCCATCCATCCATCCATCCATCCATCCATCCTTCTATCCATCTATCCATAATCCATCATCCATTCACCCACCCATCAATTCACCCATCCATCCATGCATGCATGCATCCATCTGTGTGTCCATCCAACATGTATTCGTTTAGTGTCTGTTCCATGCCAGGCATTACACTGGGCTCAGGGGCTGCAAAGGGGAACTGGACCTGGTTTCTACTCCTGAGGGTCTTACATGTTTTAAAGTTGTATTTTGGACCCGGGAAGCTGGCATAGTAGAAATTGGGTCTCTGTGTATCATCTCTGTACTTTTGTGTTTCTTTAGAGACTTACATGATAAGGTTTTTTTTTTTTTTTTTTTTTTGGACTAATTTCTTAGATTATTTGAAAATGCTCCCCCTATGTTCATCATGTGGCATGCTGTGATTTTGGCCTGACCTAATCTTCCTTTCAGGATTTTGTGTAATGAAAGTCCATATGTAAGTCATAGTCGTGGTACTCGTTATTTCTTTAGGAGAAATACCTTCTTCTTGAGTTCCATTTTCACTGGCTTGACTTGCTTCAATAAATTCCAGACCGCTTGACACTGCATTGATATCTTATGAAGATAAAGCACCACTTCTTTTAATGTAGCTCTTTGCAAGAGCAGATGTTTCTGTACCAAAGACAAGAGCAAGAGAGAGGACTTGCGCTTATGCTTGTGAGCAGGGTGAACTCAGAAAGATGGCGGCCCCTCTGGCTACCCTTCCCCCACCCCATCCTTAAGAGTTCCCGAAGAACAAAAGGCAATTCACATTGCAGAATATTACTTCTGTCAGTGTAGCACCAAACTATTAAAAATAAAACCGTCCCTCAAGGCAAAACATTTCATTTATTTTCCTTTGAATGAGTAACTTGTTTATTAAGATGAACTAAGTGGCTAAGGCTAGATCATATGCAGGCACGAAAAATTGATTTATCGTAGCCTTTTGGAAAGTGTGCTTTGTGTTCCCTGGAAATTATCGTTGGAGTTTGAATGAAGAACTCGTTTAGTCAGATGGGGCGCTGCTCCTCTGGAAATTAGCCTAAGCTAGATCTACATCCAGGGGTAGGAGTTGACCTCTGTTCCTTGGCAGATTGGCTCTTTTGGACTGAGTCAGGGCGTTGAAAGATTTGCCTGAGTTTAGTGATTTTCAGGAAAGACTGTGTTCCTGCCTCTACAGTGACTAGTTTAAAAAAAATTTTTTTTAACTGTTTCGTATAAGGTGTTTCACTTTTGCCTTTTCTCACATGAGATCATTGTAGCAGTGTATCCATCATGTCTCTGAGAGCTGCATTGTTGCTTCCTGACCCAGCTCAGAGGCCTTCCTCCTGCAGGGAAAGATGTCGATCTCGGCAGGGCGGTCCCCCATTGCTGTCTGCTCATCTGGGGACAGAGATGGAACGGCGAGTTCCCCTCTGAGGCCCTGTGTGTTCTCCAGGGATAGAACCTGAGAGAAGAAAGAGCTATATACATGGTTAAAAAAAAAAAAAAAAGCAAACAACAAAACTTGTACCCAACTTAGTGGTGAAACAGAGGAACCTTTGTGTAAGGAGAGATGTTTTGTGTTCTGGAACATTTTCCTTTGAAAATTTGGACAACGGATGATGATTATTCTGCTTTTTAGTTGTAATTGTTTTATTTTAATACTGCGACACACGTATTATTTCCAATATGTAATCTCATGACATCCCTTGGCTTCCCCCGCCCCAGAGTCCTGAGTGGTTGCCTGCTAAAGATTATTAGCCTCGGTTTTCAGACGAGGAAACTGAAGTTCAGAGTGGCTTCCTGACTTGCTTAAGGGTAATGTTGGTCATTGCTGCCAGGGATTGTGTGTACGCACTTCTCCCTATAAACTTGGTTACCACCACCCTGCCTCTTAGGTTTTCTGACCACCCCTCTTTTACAGGCGAGGACCAGAGAGGCACGGGGAGAATAAACGGGTGCTCGAGATTAACCCGCTGGTGGCAGAACTGGAACTTATCCAGCATTTTCCCCCAGAGTCCCAATTTGGTGATCCAGTATTTGGCCATTTTGATCGGGGACTTCTGCACCGTGCCTCTGAAGAGAGCCCACCTCCAGGTCAGCATACGTATGTCCTGTGCACTGGGCAGAGGGCAGAGGCAGGGCTGGGACCCCCAGAACTCTGAGGCTGAGTCCCAGGGGTCTGGCTTTCTGTCATTGCATTCATGTCACCGAGTGGCGAAATCAGGCCCCAGGAGGAAGGCTGTGCCTGGGGCTTCTAGGTGGGGGGCCTGAGAGCCACCTCAGCTAATGGGGTTCCATCCTGTAAGGTGAGCCAGTATAGGACTCGCGGCTGTCACGGGATGGGGGTGGCTCAGGTGCAAACAGACAGAGCTCCGTGGTCTCTTTTCCTTCATGCTTCCCCTTCTGCCCATCTGAGATGGAAGAACAGGAAGTGAGTGAGAAGACACAGGCAGGTGTGGGGGGGTTTCACCCTGGCGGCCGCGGGATCTGTTCCCCATGGGAGAAGAACCAGGTTTCGCCTTCGGCCCCGTTGCGAGCCCTGGGGGCGACCCTAGGAGCTGTGTGGTGCGCTGTCAGGAATCCGCAAAACTGGGGACTGTTCAGGAAGAGACGGTTTCACGGTGCATTTCACAAGTGTGCGCTGGCTTAGGGCTTTCACAACAGCTGTGTGTTGTACCTTGCTGTAGGGGAAAGGCGTTATATTCCCAAATCTGTGAATTAGAGAACAGGGTGATCTTAAAATATTTTTTTAAATGTTTATGTTTTTTTTTTTTTTTTTTTTTTGAGAGAGAGACAGAGCATGAGTGGGAGAGGGGCGGAGTGAGAGGGAGACGCAGAATCTAAACTGGGATCCAGGCTCTGAGCCGTCAGCATGGAGCCTGATGCAGGGCTTGAACTCAAAAACTGTGAGATCATGACCTGAGCTGACGTCAGACACTTAACCAGCTGAGCCCCCCAGGCGCCCAGGATGAGCCTTTTTAAGAAGGGAGCTTGGGGGCAGAAACGAGCCACTAAAAAGCTGTTGGCTCTCAATTTCTGCTCTTTGTACCTCCTGTCAAGCTCTGTGCGGCCACACCCGAGACCTTCCTCCCCCCACCCCCCACCCTGGGGTTGGTGTGGGTGGCTCTGACTTTGCAACCTCGGTTTGCGCGGATCCTTCAGAGACTGGGTGCAGCCAGGAGGGAGCATCCTGCATGCACTCCTTTTCCGGGAGGCGCCCCTCCCCCAGCGTCGTAAGCCGCTCATTCTGACCCTGGGCTTCTCCCCTGTCTGTCCGAGAGGTAGGAGCCCTGTCACTTCGGGAGGCACCAAACACCTACTTGTATTAGGAACTAGTGCGTTAGCCACGTCTTCCCAGTTGCCAGCCTGACCTTGGCTTTTCCTCAGGGCTCCCTTCTGCCCAGCTAGGCGGCGGTGGCGTGGCGGTGGCTGGGGAGAGGGGTGACAACCGCCCCCTCTCCGGGCTGCTGGGACTGTCCCCTCTGGGTCTCAGTAGGCTTCGGGGGAGAGGGGCAGACTGCACCTGCCCCCACTCCGTCCAGCGTCTCTGAGCAGCCCACTCACCCTCGAGCTCCTTCATTCGCCTCTGCAGGGGGCGTGATGACAGGGGAGTCCCCACCAGGACTCCGGGCCTTCAGGAGGACCCCCGTCAGCTACTTCCTGTGGCGCTTCTGGCTTCTCTGTCAGCAGCACGCGGTCCGGTTTGCGTCGGGAGCCGGGTGGGTGGCGTGAGACATGTGGACCAGAACGTCACGAGGAACAGGGCAGTGCTTTGCGTTTAGAGAATTATCTGTCTTCCCCTTGACAGCTTAGACCAACAGTTCATAGTAAATCACGCCGATCAGGGTCTTAAGTCTTTCATCTATGTTCACGGTCAGTCGTGCCGCAGCCCTGTGGGCCGTAGGGTAAGAATTACGACCGTGGGCTCCGTTTTTCCCAGATCCAGGAACGAGGCTCAGGGAGGTTAAGCGACCGAAGGAGAGGGATGCGGGGTCTTTTGTCTTCACATCCTCTGCCCCTCCCATTTCTCCAGCTCTGGGTTTGAGAAGCCTCACCCCCCAGCTCGGCGGGTAATTGCAGCGTTTCAGAGCGGAGGGCTGCAGGGGGTGAGGAAGCGGGTGTACAATTTCAGAGCCATTGGTCATCTGTGATGGATGAGGAATCCCAAGGGAGGGCCCCTCACTAGTCAGGCATCAGGAGGGATAGGGAATGTGACAGTGTGGTGTTCCAGTGAAGTGAGGGGGGCGGGGAGGGGTGGCGATACGTTCTTTGAGGACAAAATTCTGTGTCTGGCAAAAAAAAAAAAAAGATTGAGATTTTGCAGCTGGTTTTCTTTAACAGCATCACCAGCATTGTTTCGGAAAGCCACAGAATTTCACAGAATTTCCAAACACAATGGAAATCCCAGGAGTGCAGGGTGTGGGTTTTGGGGCCTGGGGTGGGTGTAGACTGGCATGGGGAGGGAAGACCACAGCCTGAGCCATTTTGTCCTTCCCCAGCAACGAATTTCACACGGCCGCGCTGCCCTCGATCTTGTCCGCGGGATGCCGAAGTTTAAGCCTGGGAAGGGTGGGCACCGGGAAGGAGCAGCCCCTCCCCCCGGGTTTAGTGGGGGCCGTAAAATCCAAATGTCAGCCCAGGACAGCTTGCATTTGGTGCAACTCTAATGACTGTCTTCCCATCAGCTGGTGTCCAAGGAGGCACATGGTGTCAGTTAAGCTCCGGAGTGACGTTCGACAAAAGTTGTTAATGGGAAATTCATTTTCCCCATCCCCCTGTATGGAACAGCATGCAGTGCAGACACCCAGAGAATTTCCAAACGGCAGCAACAGAGACACCAAACAGGGGACATCATGTCGCCCACGAGATTCGTGGGGCCACACCAAGGAAAGAGAAGGAAAATGGGGGCAGAAGGAAGACTCGCGCCTGTGGAAGGGGCTCCCCGTGCCTGCGAGCACTCGGCGAACTTGTCACAAGCCTGCCAGCCCCTGGCTTGGAGGTGGCCTGACTCCCCCCAAGTCTGAGGGAAGGAAGACGACTCTCACTGGGGCTGCCTCTGCCCTGACTCCTCCCGCCTTACGCTTCAGATTGGCATCCAGTCTGCACTCGGCAAACCAGGCGGCTCACTGGTGGTGGATTCAATTCTGGGGTTGGAAGTAAAACCTTATGAACGGGGAAGTCAGGACCCTGGGCTCTACGCCTGGCTGTTCCACAAGCTAATGGGAATTAATCAGTTAATTGATTTTTAAGTTTATTTACTTGAAAGAGACAGTGCAGGTCGGGGAGAGAATCCCAAGCAGACTCTGTGCTGTCAGTGCAGAGCCGGACAGGGGGGCTCGAACTCATGAAACCCTGAGATCACGACCTGAGCCGGAACCAAGAGTCGGATGCTCAACCGACTGAGCCCCCCAGCGCCCGCAGCTAATGGGAATTTATGATCCATCAGTATAGTCAGATGCACGTTGACGAGGAGCTTTGGTGCAGGGCAGATGTGACCACGGCTGCGGGAACACAAAGAAGACGAACCGTAATTCTCCCCAGTTGTGAAGAGCATATTTCTGGGGAATATTCTTGTCCCCCCCGCCCCCCACGTGTAGGAAGAGGTACATTGTAATGGTTACATAGTACATGCCAACATAATGAGGGGAGAAAGAATCTTAATATAAGGGCTCTGTAATGAACACAGAAAGATAATACCTGCAGCATTCCGGAGGGAGTAAATGATTAATTGTAGAAGATGAAAGTCCAAAAGGAAGAGAAGGAAATACAGGTGAGGTTTTATTTGATCTCAGAGTAGGGAAGCCTCATGTAAATGGCAAGGGAAGAAAAATCAATGAACAGTACGAACAGACTGAGTCACGAATTGCGCAGAAAGCACATTCATAGCCTCACAACAGCAGAGCCCTGAGAGAACACCAGCGTCTAGTGAGAGAATGAAGTCACTGCAGAATTGTTCACACCATGGGGTTTTTTAAAGAGTAGCCAAAATTAATGCCCGTAGTGACGCACAGTGATCTGTATAAATCTTAGCAATATAATATTAAGTGCAAAAAAGGTTAAATGGCCTTTTAAAATTTTTATTTATTGGCGTGCCTGTGGGGCTCAGTCGGCTGAGCGTCTGACTTCAGCTCAGGTTATGATCTCGCAGTTGAGTTCCAGCCCCGTGTCAGGTTCTGTGCTGACACCCCAGAGCCTGGAGCCTGCTTTAGATTCTGTGTCTCCCTCTCTCTCTGCCCCTCCCTTGTTCATGCACTCTCTGTCTCAAAAATAAGTATTAAACAGGGGCGCCTGGGTGGCTTAGTCGGTTAAGCGTCCGACTTTCGCTTAGGTCATGATCTCGCGGTTCGTGGGTTCGAGCCCCGCGTCAGGCTCTGTGCTGACTGACAGCTCAGAGCCTGGAGCCTGTTTCAGTCTGTGACTCCCTCTCTCTCTGACCCTCCCCTGCTCATGCTGTCTCTCTCTCTCTCTCTCTCTCTCTCCTAGAAATAAACATTAAAAATTAAAAAAAAAAAAAGTATTAAACATTAAAAATATATAAATTTATTTATTATTTTTGAGGTTCGACTGACCTAATAGCATGTTAGTTTCAGCCATACAACAGAACAATAGCGTGTTTACGCCCAAGTTTAACACGAGAGGTTTCGAACGTTAAGTGGAGTTGAAAGGATTTTACAGTAGACACCTGTATACTCTCCCATCTGGTTGTACCATTCACATTTGGTTTTATTTGCTTACCTGCGTGTCCCGCCAGCCTTTGCCTTCATCCAGTGGGTCTCAGCGGGGGGTGGGGGGTGAGTTTGCCCCTTAAGGGATCCTTGGGAATGTCCTTGGGCATATTTGCTGGTCACAACTGGAAGAGGAGGCCAGTGGCATCTAGTTGAGCCTAGATGTGGCTCAACACACTATATGGCACAAGACTGGCCTGCAGCAAAGAATTATCCAGCCCTAAACTTGCGTGGTGCTGAGCTCGAGGAGCCCTACCTTCATTTCTCCATCTTGTTTTCTGATGCATCTCAAAGAAGGTTGGAGACACCTCCCTCCCCCCACCCCGGAGCGCGATCACCGCCTCAGAAAGTCCTCTCTTGGCCCCTCGCAGTCACGCCCCTCGGACCCCCCACCACCGAGGCGACACTGCTCTGATTTCTCCAGTGCAGATGATGCGTGCCTGTTCCGGAACTGCATATACATGGAAGCATAAAACATACACCCTCCTGTGTGAGAGTCCAGCAGTGCTTGGTACATTCCAAAGCCCCTTCAGGGGGCCCAGACGTCTCAGTTAATTTCATAACAACGCTTGGATTTTTTTTTTTTGCCCTTTACGTTGTGGATGTTGACGTTGAAGGAGCAGAGGCAGTGGCAGGTGAACCGAGGCTGCGGCCCCACACTGTAGTTACTTGTTCACCTCACACCTGTAGAGAAAGAAGCCAGTAGTGACTAAGAATGCCCCTGATGAGGCTGCATAAGTGATTAATTTTATTAAATCCTGAGCCTGTGTCCCCTTCATCTGTGTGATGAAACCGTAGGTATGCGTGATGCCCTGATGCCACGTACGGCAGGGCCACCGCTGTCACCAGGAACCGAGCTGTGACCCGAACTAGCTGACCCACAAATGTCAGGCAAACTGGTCATTTGGCATGTGGCAGATAGAGGGACCCTGTCACTGGAAATAGCTGACAGTATTTGTTGCTACTGATAGAACTTGACCTTTCAAATGCATATTGGAAATTTGGAAACTTGTGCGGCATCTGGGTGGCTCAGTTGGTTAAGCGTCCGACTTCGGCTTAAGTCATGATCTCATGATTCGTGGGTTCGAGCCCCGCGTCGGGCTCTGTGCTGACAGCTCGGAGCCTGGAGCCTGCTTCGGATTCTGTGTCTCCCTCTCTCTCTGACCCTCCCCCACTTGTGTTCTCTCTCAAAAATAAACATTAAGGGGCGCCTGGGTGGCTTAGTCGGTTAAGCGTCCGACTTTCACTTAGGTCATGATCTCGCGGTTCGTGGGTTCGAGCCCCGCGTCGGGCTCTGTGCTGACTGCCAGCTCAGAGCCTGGAGCCTATTTCAGAGTCTGTGTCTCCCTCTCTCTGACCCTCCCCTGCTCACACTGTCTCTCTCTCTCTCTCTCCTAGAAATAAATAAAACATTTAAAAAAAAAATAAACATTAAAAAAAATATCGTAGATGACATGCACCAGCACATGGAGATTCTGTATAACTCAGTGAATCATTATTTTCCAGATGACCTGTGTATGACGTTACATCACATGTAGTAAAAGTTCCTTTCCAAGTGTAAATCGACCAAGGAATTTCACATAACAGAGTATGAAAAGTCATCGATGTGGTTACAGGTGCCTCATTGCAACTACCCTTTAAGAAACTGCCACCTGTGAGGTTTTGCTTTGTATCAAAGATGAATAGCCATGATTATCTGAAAAGGCTGTTAAAATACTCCATTTTCCCCTTGTGTATCTACGTGCGGCTGAATTTTCTTTATATGCTGTAAGTACAAAACCCAATCACGGCAGATCAAATGCAGAGGCCAATAGGAGATCTGGCCTATATTCTATTAAGCCAAACATTAAATTGGCAAAGATGTTAAAAAAATGCATTTGTCATTCCTCTTTTCTTCTTTTTGGCTTGAGAAAACATTTTTCTGAAGGGCATTAGTTTGTAATAGGTTTGGTTTATCATATTTAAGTGAATTAATACATACTTTGGAATGTCTTCATTTTAATTTCTATTATCATAAAAGAGAAACCACATAAACAAAGGCATTTGAATGTCCTCAGTACTTTAGAGGGTGTAGGGGTCCTGAGGCCAAAACTCTGTGAACCGCTGATTTTCATAATGCAGTTAAGATGTGCGTGTTACTTATCAGTAGTTTAGTCCTATATAACGTGGTACGTACAGATTTCTCTCACTGTCCAAAAGTAGAACACTCTTAGGAAAACTTCCCGAAGCTGAAATGACATCAAGCAAAGAAGCAGTTTCTGTTCATCTACACGGGACAATTTTTGAGCATTCCCAGACCCCCAAAATATCCTCTCTCAGGCTTTTTCTGATACCCTAGGACACGTCTTGCTAGTGGATGCACAAACTAAATCGAGATCAAGCACAGATGCTCACAGACACAGGTCACACTCTGGAGTCTGGACGCTGAGATGCTCAGTGGGGTTCTGGGGAAGGAACCGGGCTCAGCCAACACTTGCTGCTTGGGGGAGGGGCAGGGACGCTGCCTCTATAACACTTGGTGCAAAGTAAACGCTGATCGCTATTTGCACTGTTTGCCTTTTTTCAGAAAAGCAAAAGTCCTCTTTGAATTTAGCTAGCTGTAAGGCTTTGTAAAGCCCAGGAAAAGCACTAGGTATTTTATAAAACAAGGAGAATGATACCAGGTGGGGGGGGGTGCTCTTTCCAATAGAAAACCACTTCCCAGAATGGGGATCTGTGGCAGCAACATGGCCATGCGCTGAATTTTTCCTGTTCAGTCTCTGGCTTCTGAGTCATCTTCCAGATCTCTACAAAGAGCAGTCTGTGACCTGCCGGACGGCTGATGGAGAAAGCGTGGTCTCCTGCATGGGACGAGAGGAATGAGGCTGTTGACCTTGACATTTAGAAATTCCCACTGGGAATGACTTTTCTGTTGGGTTTCCGCCACCCATCGAATCCTGGCTTTGCTTGCTGTGGATTGTCCCCTCACTCCCACGTCCAGTGCAAGTGGCTTGAGGCCAGCGAGGGGCTCACGTAGCGACGATCGGGGTGCCCCGCCCCCAGTCCGCAGAGGAGAGAAAGATTTAAGCCCAAGTTTATTCACCCTTAGCAAAGCGCAACTAGCTTTTATTATTATTATTATTATTTTAGGACTTGGGATAAAAAGGGCCATAAAAACGAGAGCATAAAACAGCTTTTACTGAACAAACATTATGCTGATTTATTTGTGAGCGAAATCTGAACCATATGGTCTGGTTTTCCCTTAAAACACACGAGGGGTTCAGGATTAAGGGAACAGGCACTTGGCAAATTTGTTTTGTGTTTCACTGAGCTCATTATGTTAAGAAAAATAAAAGAGGGGTTCTTGGTGGGTCCCGTGGTCGCCGAGTGCTTCCTGTGTGCGGGACAGGGTGCTGAGCGATTCCCATCCCTGGTCCACCTTAGTCCTCCGGCAGCCCCAGCAGGGGGCGCCCCCGCCCCCCGGGGCAGCAACAGTGCCCAGCGCAGGGCCTCACCACCTGTACGAATTTTTGCCAGCACGGGGAAGATGTGGAATCCAGGCTTTGTCCACAGTGACAGCTTTTCCTCCTCAAATCCCAGGCGGTGAAAAGATGAAACTGAAAACGGGCCATGAACTTGGGGCCTGAAGGTGAGCTGGTTTCTCAGGTTCCCTTTAACCAGCTCCTCCCAGGGGGAAGGGAAGCAGGGTCTTCCTGACCGTCTGCGGAGGGTGGGGGGAGGTGGGGAGCGAGTCTTGTCTCTCTCAGCCACCTTGCCGGGGAATCGGGCGTATTCATGCGTTTGCGGCTGTCTGATCTCTGAGTTTGGGAATGAAAAGCAATCACTGCAGAGTCACGTGCTGCTTGCCGTGATGGAGACGATGGGATTTTCAGTCATGGCCTCACAGACCTGCAGGTGAGTGGCCCTCACTGGTCAGGTGGCATGTTTGCACGTTCTGGAGATGCAGGCAGTCTGTTCTGAATGGACTGTTGGGGATGGAAGGCTGTGGACTCCGCCAGCCCCTATATATTCTGGGAACACTGTCTTTTCAGCACGAGGTGACATTAAGTGTCAAAATGTGGCTGGGGAGGGGCGTGCGTTTCTGGCTGAGCGGGTGGTGGATGGGTCAGGAAGGAGGGAAGGAAGGATGCCCTTGTGAGGGGCAGGGTTGTACACTTGTCAAGTGTAGGGTTCTCTGCACTAGTGTCTTTTGGTAGCTGAAGTCCCCTTTGTATGCAGATGTTTGTAACAAAGAGCTGGCTTGAGGTCCATTACCTTCCCGTGTGGTCTGAATTAAGAAACAAATGTCAGTTTCCTCCTCTTAATTGTGATCACCTCCTACTCACCTGTGTGGTTTAAGAGAAAGAACTCAATCTGTTTAGTTCACAGCCAGGGGATTTCAAGTCTCTGGAACACTCTGCACAATGTTGCTAAAACAACAGTGTAACAAACCTTCCAGGTGACATAGCAACAGGATCAGCCCTCATGAGGGGGAACTTGGAACTTGGCTGTGTCTTTGTAGCCAGACCCGAGGCACGGCCCCCATGCTGTCCTCTGTCACATGGCCCCCTGTCTTCCCCCTGTCACATGGCCCCCTGGTGATGGCCGTGTGCCTCTCGGTTGCCCTGTGTGCAAAGCCACTGCCTTTGCAACTTGCTCCCTGCTTGGCTCCGGGGTGTGGAACTGAAAATCAATAATGACAGGAAAGTGAGAAGAACAGTTACAATTTTAAACCCGTTGTTTCCTGAGCCACCAAATGTACCAGACTTTGTTCTGTTTGGGTTATTTTTCAAAAATCCTATCGTAGTTTTTTTTTTCCCCCAGAACTCTGACTGTATTGCTTATGCAGAAGTGATAGGAAATTCTTAGACCTGCCTTCGAAAGTCGTATAAAGTACACCTGCCGCTGAGGACAGAATTCCTTAGCAAATCGGGGCACCAGGACGACCTCCCTCTTCACCCTCTCTTGCTCTGTCTGTCTTGCCGGCAGCCCCTTCATGGGTCCTCTGACCTTATGGGTTCTCTACCTCTGTGTATTTCCATAGCTGAAGTCTTCTTTGTATCTAGATGTTTGTAAGAGCTGGCTTGAGGTCTGTATCTTCCCATGTGTTCTGGATTAAGAAACAAATGTCAGTTTCTTCCTTTTAATTATAAAGACTGCCTTAGTTATAATTAGGACTAGAGGAAAGAGTAATAATCATATTAATGAGAGCAACGAAACACTCACCATTGTGGCGTGCTTATTGTACGCAGGAAGTGGTGGTTTGTGATCTACATCTATTATCTCGATTCCCCGCGGTGATCCTAGGAGATCATACCACCTTCAGTTTGCAGCTGGGACTTAGCAAGGTCACCTCACCCACCAAGGCCACACTCTGCGTAGGAGTGGAGATGGGACAGAGGTCCAGGCTTGTCTGATTCCAGAACTCATGTCCAGCCACCACATGATACTGTCTCCTAAAAGCAGCCTGAAGCTGTAACAGAAGTAAAAAAGGTTACATTCCCACTGTCCGGATTTGTTTTACCCACACGTCTTTGATTGGGAAGATTGTCACATTCCCAAAATTGTATTTTTAGGGAAGTTGCAAGTTTCCCTTCCATATGATCCTTTGAGATCAGGATACTCTGGGCCCAGAGTGATGTAGGGATAATTCCTACAGGAGGCACATTATATTTCATAAGTCCTGATGGTAAGGAGCTCATTACGTATAAGACGTCCAGAGCTATCCCTTGGAGCCAGATCCAGTCTGGTCACTGATTTGGGCTTGGTGTTGTGACTTTGGTCTTGGCTGTTGTGTTCATCAATCTGATGTGTACTTACTGTGTTGGTGTATATTTTACTAAAGTTGTATTTGTAATCTTGTAATCCATAAGTGATGGGCACAGCGACTGTTGAAAGTGTGAGTTAAAGGAAAGGTTTGATTATTCTATAAGCAGAGTGTTGCTTTGGACTTAAAGGGGCTGCCACCTAAGCCTGAATTGCTGTAATTTTTCAAAATTCTCCATTCATGCTCTCATTGGTGTATATAAAGATTAACAAAGAGAGCAAATAAAAGCATTCACAGCCCACGCCTGAAATGTAACTAGGAGACAGAGAATACTATAAGTCTCAGTTACATATAAATGGGGAAATAAGCATTCAAGACCAGCAAAACCAACTTCTCAGTGACCCCGCTCTGCCAAAAAGTGCCATTTGTTAAGATACTACACTTAACTGTAGCAACAGAAGAGGGTGCTCTTGAAGTAACTGGGTTAGTAAGCCACTCAAACGATTTTAGGAACACTGGTTCTTACTAGTTTGGGACATTCAAGTTATTCAGGAAGGACCAGCAGATGACACGTAACATGCAGAAAAATGTACTGAAAAAGGAAAACAGAAAACAAGAACTAAAACTCTTCAATGGAAGGAGTAGAACACATCCACTTAAAACAACCACCAAGCAAAAGAAAACTATAACACTCCTTTCAACACGAACTGAATTATCACTGAACAAGCATTTGGAGAAAGAATGCCTCAAATCAGAAATTTGAAACTCTCAGAATAGAAACAAAAGCCTTGAAGAGGTAAAATGAGAGTTTATGACATGCAAGAACGACAACCAAAATGAGGTGGAGAGGGACACAGATAAAGTGAGCAATAGAAGATAGGCAGTGAAGATCCAACACACCAATAATTGAAGGGGAAAAAAAGCAGATCAGTGGAATAAACCAGACTTTAAAAATTACAATCCGAGAATTGTTTCCAGAACAAAGAAGATGAGAATCTACATACTGAAAGTTTCTACATGTATCTGGGAGACGTGACCCAGAAGACTTAAATTCTAGCCTATCCTAATAACCTTGGAAATTAAACTTCCTTTTTAATTTGTTAGGGGATAGAAAGCAAAAGATCAGAGTACTGGATGGCTTCCTGTTGTGATATTCTGAATAAAACAGGTGGGGTACAGTATGAAGGGCCCTAAGTGGTCGCTGTGTGAAGCGGGACCCACGCGTGCCATTTTTAAGGCAAGTATGGGACATCCAGGGCTTGCCATTTGGATCGCTGTTTTGAGTAGTTAACTAAGAACATGCTTATCACCTTCCCAAACACCCCCACTGCAGGTGGTTTGTACAGTGTGTCATTTATGTTTTGATGGACAAGGCGTGGATAGGTAAGAAAGTCAAGCATGTGAGCGCTCACTTCAAACGTTGGTTTCCATCATTTACGGGCTGTGGGTCTTTGGGAAAATCAATCTTAATCTCATTCAGCCTCCACCTATTGCCTACATCATTGGTTTGTTGTTGAAACGAAAGGTTAGTGTGTATGAAAGAGTTTCACACAATGCCTGGGGCACAGCTAGTGCTCTGTAAGTATTATAATTGTTCATGTGTGACCTATAGGATTTGTCATGTGAAGAAAACTTGAAGTAAAGTCCTTTATAAATCTATAATGTTAACAGTCGGGGGACACTGGAGTGGCTCGGTTAGTTACGCATCTGACTCTTGATTTAGGCTCAGGTCATGATCTCATGGTTCTGGAATTTGAGCCCTCACATCGGGCTCCTGTGCTGACAGTGCAGAGCCTGCTTGGGATTCTCCCTCTTTCCCTCTCTCAAAATAAAGAAATAAACTTTGAAAAAAAGGGGTGCCTGGATGGCTCAGTCAGTTAAGCATCTGACTCTTGATTCAGGCTCAGGTCACGATCTCACCATTCGTGAGTTCGAGCCCCACATTGGGCTCTTTGCTGTCAGCGCTGAGCCCAGTTCAGATCCTCTGCCCCCCTCTCTGTCTGCCCCTCCTCCTCTCATGCTGTCCCTCAAAAAAGAAATTTAAAATAAACCTCCCCAAATCTCAGTCAGCTCCTGAATGAAATTTGTTTTATAAATTAGAGGTTTGGTGTAGTGAGTTTTCCGGAAGAATATATGACTTACATTGTATAATGCAATGATGCTTGGTTTTCCTGTGTACTTTCTTCTTTTTGGTAAAATAAAAACGTGAACCTCTGAGCTCCAGAGGGCAGAAATAAAAAGCACACTGTAAGAGCGCTAGAACTCCAGAGCTCGGCGAGGGGTCCTGAGTGTGTGAGGCAGTGAGCCCACGGGACAGGGACGCCGTCTGCCGCGCTCTAAGCACGCGGCAGGTGCCTGAGAACGCTGTGTCGCTTGAATAAATGCATGGGGCCACACAACTCAGAACTCTCATTTTGCAGCTGGAAAAACGGGGTGCGAGGAGCGAAGTGAGTAAGGCGAGATGGGAGTCCGGTCAGTGCCGATGGCCACACCTATCTCTGTGGCTGGCGGAGTGACAGGAAGTTGTGAGGTCGCACCCAGCACGGTGGCTGCATGGTGTCCCCACCCTCCCCCCTCCCTCCCTTGCCGCTGGCCCTGGTGGTGTCTCCTTTGCCAACACCATTTAATCTTCCTTCTTTATGGGCAGATGGCACATTCCCGAATCCTCTGATAGCAAGCCTGCTCTCCTGCTGCAGGACACCGTTGCAAGGTGCCCTTGGTTGCTGGAGGCCGTCTGGATGGGTTTTATGGAAGGAGAAGAGCTTTTGCAGCACCCAGGAAGCACCCAGAAGCCTTCACTTGGCTCCAGGAAGCCACGTCCTGGTGAATCGTGATGCGGTGGCTGCGGCCCAGGGACTTGCAGCCATTGTGGCAAAAAGCCCTCATGGGACTTCCCTGTTCACTTCTTTAAGCTTTTCGTAAACAATTTTCCCTCACCTCCCCCTGCCCCTGCATTGTTTGCTGGCAGATCTTTTTTTTTTTTTTTTGTAATTTTTGAGAGGCAGAGAGCAAGTGGGGGAGGGGCAGAGAGAGAGGGGGACACAGGATCCAAAGCAGGCTCCAGGCGCTGAGCTGTCAGCACAGAGCCCGACGTGGGGCCTGAACCCATGAACAGTGAGATTGTGACTCGAGCTGAAGCTGGACGTTTAAGCAACTGAGCCACCCAGGTTCCCCTTGCCTTCTTACTTGTTAATTTTTTTTTAATTTTTAATTTTTATTTCTGAGAGAGAGAGAGAGAGAGAGAGAGAGAGACAGCGTGAGCAGGGGAGGGTCAGAGAGAGAGGGAGACACAGAATCTGAAACAGGCTCAAGGCTCTGAGCTGTCAGCACAGAGCCCGAAGAGGGGCTAGAACCCAAGAACCATGAGATCATGACCTGAGCTGAAGTCGAACTCTTAACCTACTGAGCCACTCAGGTGCCCCAAACTTTTTAAAGAATCCTGGAGAGCAGTACTTAAACCGTCCAGTGATGAAGGCCCAGATTTCAAATTTCCCAATATGTTACATGTTGATACATTTGTACATCAAAATGAATTACAGGAAAAATGCAATGAAAAACCTTAAAGACATTGGGGTGCTGGGTGGCTCTGTTGGTTAAGCATCCGACTCTATCTTGGCTCAGATCATGATCTCATGGTTCAAGCCCCTGCATCGGGCTCTGTGCCAAAAGTGTAGAGCCTGCTTGGGATTGTTTCCTCCTCTCTGCCCCTACTTCACTCACATTGTCTATCCCTCTATCTCTCTCTCTCTTTCTCTCTCCCTCTCTCTCTCTCTCAAAATAAATAAGTAAACTTAAAAAAACAAGAAAAGGAATCTACTAAAGACATGTAAAATATAAGCCTCTACTTTTTTTTTGTTTGTTTACTCTTGGAAACAGTGGATATAATTTATACTCAAATTGGGGCAAGAGATTCTACGTGCTTACTCTGAATTTCTGTACTTATCTCTGGGCATCAGTAAATTGCAGACTCGGCTTTGAGTAGTCCTTAATATGGAGATATGGCTTCTTATCTTAAAGTTTGTTTTCCAACATGGACTGGAAGGGTTTTGTTTTCTGCCTCTCTTCTCCCTCTCCCCGTCCTGATTCACTGATTTTCCTTCCCGAACCTGAGGGTGGCCCGAGTAGCTGGGAGCCCCCGACGCTTGGTGGAAGAGGGAGGTGGGTCAGGTGGAAATAGAGCTGTTTCCCACCACCCTTGGCAGATTCTCCCTGAGGATGAGGCGTCGTTCCTCTTTCGTCTGTGCAGACAGTTACCTGAAATCCCACAGAAAATTGTGATACTGCCCATGGCAAAGAAAGCAGTTACTGACATGAAGCCAAGGAGAAAAGAATGTGAGCTAATGAAGGGGACCATGTCTCTGGAAGAGCTGCCTCTTAGCGATTTACTAGAGAATGCCTTCTTTCTTTGCATTGGCTTCTATCAGAAATTCAGAGGAAGTACCCGATGGGTGACTAGAACCCAGTTTTTTTTAACTTTATTTATTTATTTTGAGAGAGAGGGGGAGAGTGAGCAGGGAAGGGGCAGAGAGAGGGAGAGAATCCCAGGCAGGCTCTGTGCCATCAGTGCAGAGCCCGATGTGGGGCTTGATCCCCCGAACCGTGAGATCATGACCTGAGCTGAAACCAGGAGTTGGATGCTTAACCGACTGAGCCTCCCAGGTGCCCCATAGAACCCAGTTTTGATGCCCTGGTTGGGGTCATGGTCAGCACGATGATCTCCAGAATGTCTCAGGGTTTTCTCATCCAGAAGCATTCTTCCTGACACTGTAGTTTTCTTTGCCACACAGAGTCTCTTGCCCTGAAGCCACATCATCCTCCTCGATCCTTAGAATTATTCGGATGCTTGGTGACTTCCTGAGTCCCCTTTTGCAGCTTCTGGTATTGCGTTTTCTTTATTGTTATTTTTCCTTGGGGGCTGTTGCGACATGCCCAGTGGGATTGCAACATCGCACCTCGCTGGTCAGTGCCTTAACGTCGAAGTTCTGGAAACTTGTGACTTTGGTGGGTAGAATTCGTCTTCTGTTTCAGACATTTGGGAATTTCAAGATCCCGCATTTTGCGTGTGTGCGCGCATACGTGTATGTGCATATGTGTGTGTGCGTAAAATTACTGTGGGCAAAGGCCACCGTCCTCAGGCTCTCGTGTGTGTAGTTGGTTGTTTCCCTTCTGCGGGAAGTAGTCAGAAGGTGAAAGGGGGCTCACGCTATGGTAACATTTCTGCCAGAAGCATCTAGAAGCAGGGGAAGAGTAGTGAGGGAGACTGAGTGCGACGGTTCTGTGTGTGGGAACCTACGAGGGGCAGAAGACGGCATCCAGGGAGAAAGCCGTAAAGCTACCAGGAGCTGCTGGAGGGAGGGCGGAGGCTGGTCAGAAGCCGCAGGTGACTCAGAGAACCAGAAGGGGAGAAACCTGCTTCCTCGAGACCCTCATGGAGCTGGAGGACTCGAGCCTGGCCCAGTGAGCTGTCCCCAGGTGACCTCCCGTGGATTCCGGGTCCTCACTCTTTCCTGGTCGGACAGGGGAATGTTCCCGAACTTTACTAAACAGGACTCTCCTGTCAGGAAAAGAGCAATCAGTGATGAGGAACGTCTTCCCTGGTTACCAGTCAGCGTCAGCGTCCCCTGAGCACGGCCCTGGAGGGTTTGGGGGTGTTGTTGTCGCAGAAGGAAGCAAGGGGCCAGGAGGTGTGAGGGCTGCATGGCCTGAGCCTGCAGGGGGCTCCGGGGGGCGATGACGAGGCCGAGGACGCCCGGGCGAGAGGGAGGCAGCCGGACCAGCTTTCCTGCAGAGACTGTGCTGGCTCCCGGTCTGCGACCATCCGACCATCGGCTGTCTGGTTCTCGGCAGGAGAGGAAGGTGGTGCAAGGAGGGGGGCACGCTGTGCCTCGCTGTTCTCAGAGCTGCTGGGAGGAAGTGGGATCCAGGCCCTTCTGGCGGGAGCAGGGCTCCCGGGTCCCTTAGAGGTACAGTCCAGGCCTTGATAAAAGCCGCCTCCAAGCCTCCCTTTGCCTGGCAGCCTCAGGAGACAGCGACCCACTCTGTGCCCTCCTGTGTGGTCCTGGAGGCTGTTGCAGGCCTGTGGGGACAGCAGCCCTGGTGGACGCTGTCCCAGGAGGCTCTTGGCTCCCCTCCTGTCCTGTCCGGCAGGTGCTCCAGCCCCAGTGATAGCAGGAGCCGTGGCTGAGTGGCACTTGCTCTGGGGACTGGGCTCAGGTAGCTCCCCCCTCTCTAGGCATGAGCTCAGGCTGGATTCCTAGGGTGGCCTTTGGGGCTCATCCCTGTCTTGGCAGACTTGTCTCCAGCCCCTGGAGACGCAGGAGGTTAATGGGTGTTCCTTGAATTTCCCATGTTTTCTAGAACCTCTGTGCTTTTCAGACATGCCTTTCCCACTGCCTGCAATGTCTTCCCTTGCCCAGGAGACAAACGAGAACAGTGTCTGTTAGATTTCAAATAGCATCTTGAATCTCATGGTTTTTAAAAAAATTTTTTTAAGTTTATTTATGTATTTATGTATTGATTTATTTATTTAGAGAGAACAAGCAGAGAGGAAATAATGAGAAAGAGGGAGAAGGAGAACCCCAAGCAGGCTCCGCACTGTCAGCGCAGAGCCCGATGCAGGGTCTCGAACTCATGAACTGTGGGGTCATGACCTGAGCTGAAATCAAGAGTCAGTCTCTTAACTGACTGAGCCACCCAGGAGCCCCTCATGGTCCTTTTTAAATGGCTCAAACACGCAGGTGATAGAGAATGCTGTGTGGACTTTCCATCACCGGCTTCATCAGTTCTTAACGCTTGCTGTATTTGCTTCAGATAGCATCTTAGTCTCTGGATTTGAAGGGATAAAGTAGCTGAGGCTCTCTCTGGGCTCTTTCCCACTCCTGTTCTCCTTCCTGAGAAGTGGTAACTTTTCAGTAACTGATGTTTACCATTCCTGTGCTTGGCCTTCAAATGCCAGCTACTTGTGCACGTAACAAATGCAGACATCTATAGTGTCTTAAGCCATTGAAAGGTTGTGCGTAAATGGTATCATACCTTACATAGCAAGATTCTATAATTTGGTTTTTCACTTGACAATTTGTTTTTGAGATTTTTTTTTCTGAGTTGACACAGGCGTAGTATTGGCTGATATATATATTCCAGTGTAAAAATACGTGGCTCATTCACTTCTGCACCTTCTCTGAGTTAGGGTCTCTTTCTCTGTTATGTACATGCTGCCTTGTACATTCTTAGATATGTCTTCTTTTGTGCCTGCATGGAAATTTCTCTTTGTGTACAAGAGAGAGAGGGGTTGTCAAGTCATTGATCGTACATCCCCACTTTACCCATTATTCCAAAATTCCCCAAACTCTGAAGTGATCTACTAGATACTGCCATCTTACTTCTCACTTGCCAATGCTCATTTTTGTCAAACTACATATTTTTCCCCATCACGTGGGTGAGACGTGATGTGTGATTGTTGTTTCAATTTGCATTTCCCTGATTCCTAGTGAGACTGATCATCTTTGTGTGTGCTTTGTAGCCCTTTGTAATTTCTCCTTCTGTAAATTGCCTGTTCATGTCTTTTGCCCATGTTTCTATTAGATGTTTGTTTTATCCTTATTGGTTGAGGGGTTCTGTATATATTCTAAATAATAATCTTTTGTTGGTTATGCATTTGGCATGTTTTCCCTCTAAGTCTGTGATTGTCCTTTTCATGGCATCTTGTTGTACAGAATTTTTATTTTTTATTTTTTTAATTAAAAAAAATCTTTTTTAATGTTCTATTTATTTCTAGGAGAGAGAGAAAGAGAGCATGAGCAGGGGAGGGTCAGAGAGAGAGGGAGTCACAGACTCTGAAATAGGCTCCAGGCTCTGAGCTGGCAGTCAGCACAGAGCCCGACGCGGGGCTCGAACCCACGAACCGCGAGATCATGACCTAAGTGAAAGTCGGACGCTTAACCGACTAAGCCACCCAGGTGCCCCTAGAATTTTTAAACTTCCATATAGTCAGCTTTATTCATATTATTCTGTTTTTCATGTTTTTTATGTATCTGATCTAGGAAACACTTCCCTAATTATTATTCTCTATTTTCTTCTAAAAGCCTGTTTGTTTCATTAATCTGAGGAAGATGGTCCAAGTGACTTCAGTCTCTTCTTGAGAAATACGGACTAGCATCTTGCAAATTGTTGTGATATCTAATTCTCCTATGGCAGAATCAGCAAAATCCGTGAAAGGGTGCGCATTTTGCTTTTAGTTATATGATTGTGGATTTGGCTCCACAGGCTTCTGCCACAGTTGGTGGAGAGTTGCTGCTGGCCTCTGGCCTAGTGTAGAGTGAGAGCATGGCTGAATCATAGTGGGAGGCAGATGGAGTGAGAGGACATTTATGTGAGTGAGCACATAATGTGCTCTGTGAGGGAGATCACAGGCATGGCACAGGCCTGTCCCTCCTTCTCGTATGTCTTATGTTGTCCCTGACCTCTGCTCTGTCTTAGCCACCTTTGGTGTTCACTAGAACCAGATTCCAAGCTGCCCAGAGGGCTTGTGGGAAGGGACACATATGCATGTGTGCATGTGCACACACGTTCCATGATTTACCAATGATCCCTTCTGTTCCCCAGCTGCTTCCTCTCCTGGGTCCAGAAAGAGGCTCAGAATGAGGGTCCCCTCAGCCATGGCACAAGACTGAGGATACAATCAGGATGAAATTTTCAGCTCTTGAGCATTTGGGGTCATGCCAGGACTGAGCTGAATTCATTGATCCTTTTTATGTCTGTCAGGTGCAGAATTCCACACTGGGAGCCCATGAACCTCAGAGTGATGGGGAGGAAGGAGTCATGGGCCTGTGAAAGACTGAGAATAGGAAATTAACTGGTAATGAAGAGCGTTGGTGGTAGAGAGCAGCTGGGGTCTGACTGGTGTGACTGGATGTACCAGAGCCAAAGCTGCCTGTGGCTTCACCGGGGGCTGTGTTGTCTGGCCTTTATTCCTGACTGGCGAGTCTTCAGTCCATCCCGGGCTGCGTGCCCCACAGATCACGTATGCTGTCTGCTTTGGGTTGGAGTGCTTGGCTGTGTGGACTGCTGTCACACCACCGTTGTGCCTCAAGATGGAGAGTTTGGGGAACACCGGCTCTTGGGGTTGCCCTTCCTGATGGGGCGATCCTAGGCCAGAGTCTGGTCTCCTGGTGCACGTGTCACTGGTTCTCACCCGAGGGTAGGGCTTTGGGAAACTCCTCATTCACACACTTCAGTCCAGGACACCTGTTGCAGACCTTTGAAAGGTCTTAAAGCGTAAAGAACTTACAGGTGCAGGCTTGGAATTTTGTATGTCAGCGATGTCGCTTTTGAAAAGACCCCGTCAGTGAAGTTCCAAGCTTTTAAGCATCAGCCAGGGCCACTTAGATGCCACCCAACTCAAGGCTCTTGCCTTTATTTTTTTATTTAATTTTTTAATGTTTATTTATTTTTGAGAGAGACAGAGAGACAGGGCATGAATGGGAGAGGGAAAGAGAGGGAGACACAGAATCGGAAGCAGGCTCCAGGCTCTGAGCTGTCAGCACAGAGCCTGACGTGGAGCTAGAACCCATGAACTGTGAGATCATGACCTGAGCCGAGTTGGACGCTTCACCAACTGAGCCCCAGGTGCCCCAAGGCATTTATCTTTAGAGCCACCAGTCCTTCCGGGGATAGTTGATGTCTTCCTTAGTCTTCTCTTCAGTAGCATCCACAGTGGGGCTCACGTTTACTGGCAAGGGTGTGTGTGACCACAGTGGTTGTTATAATGCTCAAACACAGCCGCACATGCTGGTTAATTACAGCTCTCCTCAGTCTAAGTCCCGACTCCTGCAGGATTTCTGGGCCCACCCTGCAGTCAGCACCTGGAGGGCAACACCAGTTACAGCAGAGGGTCTTCAGGACTCTGCTTGTGACTGGTTTTTATTCTCCTGAGGAGACAGACAGGCAGACACAGCCCCACTCCCCCACACCTGGTCGTTGAGGAATCCATTTCCATCAGTAGATGTCTGTGCCACAAAAATTGTTAAATATCGTGACGATCGAAACACCATAAAGCAAAAATTTGAGCCCTTTTCTATGGTTGGAGGGCAAAGGAATTCCATTGTGTGCAGAGCTATGTGCTGGGTTCTTTGGAGACATTATAATAATAGATGGTGCATGAAAAGCTTGCTTGTCGGGGCAGAACACACACACACACACACACACACACACACACACACACAGTTTAAAAAAGCAGTGTGTCATCCCATTGACATTGATGTAGAACACAGGTGCCTAGGGCTTGAGCAGGAAAGATACAGCCAGCCTGCTCCAGAGTCTAAAGGATTTTCTTTCTTTTGTTCCTTAGAGTGCCTTCCACACATGGCTGCGTAGGATTTTGGTAAATATTTAAAAACGTAATTGATCGGGGACTATCAAGTGAAGTTTTAAGGCAGGTTGTGGGGGTGGAAAGGGGAGAGAGTGGACCTTTGGGAGCTGGACAAGGGGACGGGTGGGGTGCGGCCGTGACCCGTCACAGTGGTGGCGTCGGCTGGCAGGTTGATGAGGGCAATGGTCAGTGAGCTGAGGGATTGTAGATGGCAGCTGGCAGGACCCTGTGGGCGGGGCATTGGGGTTTGCATTTAATATAAAAATCAATAAGGATGCAATGGTGAAGGTATTTCAGCCATCCCTTAAGTTATAGAGTAGACTTCTTGCCCCAGCATAGTTAAAACTCACGTTTTTGGAAAGGGGGGGGTAGAGGGAGGACCCCCCCTCCCTCTATCACGTATTTTATTACTATTCCTGCAGAAAGCCTTGCTTTTTTTCTCTTTTGCTCCGTGTACCTTTCTGAGCTGCTCTGCGCAGACGTCTGCAGCTCACCAGGGCCCACATTAACCCTGGTTGCAATGCTCAGACTCGCGGAGGGGTGGGGAGAGCAGAGAAGCTACTTCTATTAGTTTACACTACCAGCAGTGCAAATAGTGCCACGCACATTCAAATGGCTTCATTATCCTCTTCACATCCTGGGTAAGTCCGTGGCTTCCAGCTCAGATAACAATGTTTTTTTCTGCCTGTGATAAAAATGCCGGTAGCATACTTTTATATCCCAGGATAACTGAGCACGTTGATGGAGACATTGTGACCCACTTGGGGACTTGGGTGATATTAACTTGGAGCGCTGTCTCGGGCACAGAGGACCCTCCGTAGGGTCCGCCGTCAGAGGTCTGAGAGCCTGTGTTAGGCACTCAGCTGCCGAAGTCATGAGCCCTCTTCCGCCTGCCTTCGAGAGGGCAGAATTATCTTGTAGGATCTCAGATTCCTCTAGATGCTCATGGTGTTTCCATTACCACTTTCAAACACCTTTTCACATATGAAGATACTTATGTTTGGCCAGAAACCAAACTCCGGCTGTTTCCTGAACTTGGGAACAATCCTTAACCACATTCACTCGTTTTTAATGATTATTAAAGAAACAGGCTTGCTTTTGTGAGCTCCGCCGTGATGGAAGTTGTTAGTGCCAAGAACTAAATTGTAATAAGGTTGAAACGCTCATGTGCGCGTCACAGCAGGGATCTAGGCTTAGATAACACTTTGTTGTTTTTATGGGTAAATCTGCTCATAAAAATCTCTTTAAGCGAACACATGATTATCTCCCACGGTAGTTTAAACTGAACTTGATTTGTGATCTTGCTTATTTTCTTTTCTGTTGGAGGTATCTGTCAATATCGCTGACATATGTTCTTCTATGGGAATAAATGCTAAATGTCACATCAACGAAATCAAGTGTAAATCAGTCTGAAGCTTGAGTGGAAACCAGTTGTGGGTACCTGAATAAATTTAACATACTCCATTCCCTTTTAAAAAAGTTTTTTAAAATTTTGTTTGAGAGAAAGCAGAAGCAGGGGAGAGGAGCAGAGTGGGTGGTGGGGGAGGAGAGAGAGAGAATCCCAAGAAGCGCAGAGCCCAATGTGGGGCTTGATCCTATGATCCCGGGATCATGACCTGAGTCAAAATTAAGAGTCAGACACTCAACCTACTGAACCACCTAGGTGCCTCTCTCTATTCCCTTTTTAAAAAAATTTTTTTTAATTCTTATTTTTGAGAGACAGAGACAGAGTGGGAGCAGGGGAAGGGCAGAGAGAGAGGGAGACACAGAATCCTAAGCAGGCTCTAGGCTCTGAGCTGTCAGCACAGAGCCCAATGTGGAGTTCGAACCCATGAACGGCGAGATCACGACCTGAGCCACAGTTGGATGCTTAGCCGACTGAGCCACCCAGGCACCCCTCTCTGTTCCCTTTTTATTGAAGGAGGCTTTCTGGGGATTTTCGATTCCTGGAGAAGCTTCTGGAGGTTGCTGTGGAGAGAGATGTTTGACGTTAGGACAGGGTTAGCTTAGGAAGGTAAAGAGCGAGGGGGAGTGAAGCAGAATAGCACCTTAACATGACTGGAGCGAAAGGAGTTTGAACACCCAACAGAATTTCTGTCTTCTAACAATGCCGTATGCCCTACGCCAGCTCCCTAGATGTAGGTGAACACAATTTAATTTAGATACTGAATCCGCTGACCTGACCTGAGAAGGATCACTTTGTTTTGGAGTTTGCACAGGACAGGTTGGAATGATACTAACATTTGATCTGCGTGCACCCTTAGGTAGGATACCCAGAGATGGATATACTGAGAAACTGATGAAATGCTATTTTTCTACCTATAGAAAGTCCTATAACTATTTGTGTTGAACTTTAGCCTTCCTTTGTCAGCCAATTTATACAAATTCTGCAGTATTTCAGTTTTACTAAAATCTACAGGAAATAACATACCATGATCTTCATCTATACTCAGCATGTTGCACATTTGGTTCACCCACATTTCTTAAAGTAGTAAAACATGGCTGAAGGCCTCTCACTTTCTTCTTCTTCCCCTTCCACTGCTCATTCTCCCCTAGAAATAAGGGAAGTTAGCCTATCTGTGCTTCGTGGAGACCAACATAGTTTTGTATGTAGGAGTAATCTATAATGGCAAAATATAATGTCTGTTATGTGTGTTTTAAAATTATTCACAATGGTATCCTACTTTACGTATCCTTTGAGAACTTATTTCAGTTGATGAAACTGTTAAGATTTATCTGCTGATATAGTTTATTTTCACTCTAACTTTCTAATGAATGATAGAGCATGGTTTACTTAGCCATTCTTCTTCTAATGGACCCTGAAGTTGTTTCCAACTTTTCACCATTACAGACAATGCTATGGTAAACATCCTGTATAAGATTTGTGCGTGCCATACTTTACACATATCTTCTGGTGCCTAGGTGGCTCAGTCGGTTGAGCATCTGACTCTTGATTTCAGCTCAGGTCATGATCCCAGGGTTGTGGGATCGAACCCCACGTTGGACTCTGTACTTAGCCTGAAGCCTGCTTAAGATTCTCTTTCCCTCTGCCCCTCTCCGCCGCTCACTCGTGTGCTCTCTCTCAAGAAGAAATTTTTTAAAATTAAAAAAAAAATTAAAATACCTCATACCTATATTGCTTCTGAAATGGGCTGGCTCACAGGACTCACAGCCTCAGGCTTGCCAGATGTTGCTGGAAAGTTCTACAAAGGGTTTTCTCTACAGTCTCACCGTTGCTGTGTGTTTTCATACTCTAAAGTTTTGTCAATCAGATAATCATGAAAGGGCATTTCATTGTTTTAATTTGCATTTCCCTAATGACCATGAGATTGAACATGTCCTCATAGTTTCATTTGCCATGGGATTTTTCTCTTTTAAAAATACTCTGCTTGTTTCCTTTGCCAGTTTTTCTCATTGTTTTGCTTATATTTTTCAAACTCGTTATCATAATTGAATTTGGGGAGGTTTGGGGGTGCCTCGGTGGCTCAATTGGTTAAGTGTCCGACTTCAGCTCAGGTCATAATCTCACAGTTTGTGGGTTCTGGCCCCGCGTCGTGCTCAGTGCTGACAACCAGCTCAGAGCCTGGAGCCTATTTCAGATTCTGTGTCTCCCTCTCTCTCTGACCCTCCCCTGCTCACGCTCTCTCTCTCTCTCTCTCTCTCTTAGAAATAAATAAAACACTAAAAAATTTTTTTTAAAAAAGAATTTGGGGATGTTTGAATGTGAATCTTTGTTAGTCGTTGTCTCAGGGGTCTGCAAGACTGTGCCTAGGTTCTGTGGTTCCCTTGGGGGGGGGGGCTCACAGGACTCAGCATATAGTCTTTTTTTTTTTTTTTTAATGTTTAACTAATTTTTGAGAGACAGAAGGAGACAGAGCGCAAGCAGGGGAGGGGCAGAGAGAGAGGGAGACACAGAATCCAAAGCAGGCTCCAGGCTCTAAGCTGTCAGCACAGAGCCCGATGCGGGGCTCAAACTCATGAACGGTGAGATTATGACCTGAGCTGAAATCAGACACTTAACTGACTGAGCCACCCAGGCGCCTCAGGACTCAGCATCTAGTCTTAATGCAAAGATTCATTACAGTGATTTTGCAGAGCAAATTTGGCAAAGGGAAAAGGTGAAGTCCAGACGAAACTGACCTTAAACTTCCAAGAGTCCTCTTCCTGTGGAGTCATACAGGGCGATGCACTTAATTCCTTCAGGACCAAATTGTGACAACAAGTATGGAATGTTGCCTACCAGGGACACTTGTTGGAGAATCCATGCCCAAGGTTTTTATTGGAGGCTGGTCACGAAGACATTCTCTGCCTGCCACATACCAGAATTCCAGATTCCCCGAGGGAAAGCAGATGTTTGGCATAAACCACGATGTTTGTATGAACAGGTTAGGCACAGCGAGCCACTCCTATCAGATCTAGGAATGGTGGGAACCTTCTCGAAATGCAAGTCCCAGATGCTAGCTGAGGACCAAGCCAGGAAGCAGGCATTTCTGAGGAGAGCAGTGAGGCCTTGCTGTGGAAACATTTTTCTTCACAAGTGTATTCATTTTCAATATCTTCTCCTAATCTGCATTTACATTGTCTTCTGTCACAAGTAGTAACATCTGTGCTTTCTTCAGTGCTTTATAATTTTAACGTCATGCCCAAGACACCCTTGCCTGCCCCATTTGTAAAGGTAGCACCCTACGTTTTTCTCGAATATGTATTCATGTGGTGTGTCACAGACTGGCTCACTCTTGGCAAGGCTAATACTTTGTGGATTCTCTTGAATTTTCATAATTGGCATTTAGGACCACCTGTCTCTCTCTTTTCAGTCTTTACTCCTCTTCGTGATTTTTCTTTTCTTACTCCTCTGGCTACATTCTCTAATACCTGCTGAGTGGGAGTCAAGGACATCCTTGTTGGTTGTAAGGTTTTTTTTTCTTAAATTTTTAAAATGTTTTATTTATTTTGAGAGAGACAGAGTGCGAGCAGGGGAGGGGTGGATAGAGGGAGACACAGAATCCAAAGCAGGCTTCAGGCTCTGAGCTGTCAGCAGAGAGCCCGACACGGGACTTGAACCCATGAGCCATGAGATCATGACCTGAGTTGAAGTCGGACACTCAACCAACTGAGCTGCCCAGGTGCCTCTGTAAGGTTTTAATGGGAACGTATCCATCATTTGACCATTAAATACGATGTTTGCTATGCGACATGGGTAGATGTCCTTTATCAAAGTAAGGAAGTTCTTGTCCCAGTTTGTGAATGTTTTTCTAAATTTTATGAATGAGAGTTGAATTTTATGAAGTGCTTTTTCTGGAGCTGTTGAGGTGATTATAGTTTTTGTCCTTAATATGTTAATAAGAGAGCTGCATTAAGAGATTTTCTAATGTTAAACTATTCTTTTGTTATTCACATTAAAAATACTTTGGCTATTATTATCCTCATTATTAAATATACCACTGGGCATGACTTGCTAAAATTTTATTTAAGAATCTCACATTTATGTTCATGAGTGAATGCAGCCTATGATTTTCTTTACTGTCCTTATCTGGTTTGGTTTCAGACTTTATAGTAGCTTCACCAAATGAGTTGGGGAAGTTTTTTTTCTTTTCTTTTCTATTCTTTGGAAGAGTTTGTATAAGACTGGAATTGGTAAAACTTGGTAGGATTTGCCTGTAAAACTACCTGGACCTGGGGAACATTGTGTCAATTTTTAACCACCCACTTAATTAAAAAAAAAAAGATTATAGGACTGTTTATTATTTTGATAATAATATTCTTAAATCATATATAGATTAAAGCCCTTTTTTATTATACTGTATATAGAATTTTAAATTGTCCTTTTTTCCACGAATGGGCATTTCCTACATGATTAAATCTTCATCAAGAAGGTGACTTTTAAAGCATTAAATTTAGCAGTGGTTTTTATTTATGATTAACTTTATTTCTAGAATTTCATAAGGTCACCTATGTTACTAGCTGTGCTAGGCTTCTAGGAGACATGCAATAATTTCTGCCATACGTTGCACCCAGAATGAACCAGGTATTGTAACTTTCCAGGGCAAAATGCTGGAATTTCCTCCTGCTTTCCTAGCTGAGGGTAAAGGCAATTCTGTGAAAATTAATGGCCAGGGGTGGGGTGGGGGCTTTCCTTTTTGCTAAAGGAAAATAACACATTCTTTTGGAGTGATGACTTATTTTTGAAACACATCCTGCCTGCACTGATGAGCCTAGACTTCTAGTTCAGAGTAATCTCTGTTGAAAGATTTTTTTTTTCTTTCTTTTTTTTTTTTTGTTCTTTGTTTTCTAGGGTTTTCCGAAAGGTGACAGATTCTTAGTTCTGGGGAAGAGTAACCTGGGGAGGAAATACTTCATAGAACATAGCATACAGGTTTTTACGGGGCCGTTCTTGATGGCCCACATGGGACCAGCCCCCTTGCTGTACAGGCATCTAACTGATGCTGAATACAGGGGTCAGAGTCAGTTGCCCTGTGGTGGGATTATACAATGCTCGTTTCAGGTTTGGTTAAGTGTTGGACCCTTTTGGTGCTTGACTAATGACACAGCAGTTACATTTCTTAATAAAGACAAAACACTCTCCCCATTTTTTAAAACGTTAATTTATATTTCAGAGAGAGACAGAGACAGAGCATAAACAGGGGAGGGGCAGAGAGAGAGGGAGACACAATGCAAAGCAGGCTGCAGGCTCTAAGCTCCGAGCTGTTGGCAGAGAGCCTGACGTGGAGCTCGAACCCAAGAATCTTGAGATCATGACCAGTGCTGAAGTTGGACACCCAACTGACTGACCACCCAGGCGCCTCCTCCCCATTTTTAAAAAGTTTATTTTTTTTGAGAGAGAGTGAACACATGCACATGTGTGTGCATGCACGAGTGGGGAAGGGGGAGAGAGAGAAGGAGAGTTTCAAGCAGGCTCTGTGTTGTTAGCACAGAGCCTGACGTGGGGCTTGATCTCACAACCAACTGTGAGTTTGTGGTCTGAGCCAAAATCAAGAGTCAGATGCCCAAACAACTGAGCCACACAGGTGTCTCTCTCCCCACTTTTTAAAAAGTTTGTTTATTTTGAGAGAGAGAGTACATGCAAGAGGAGGGGAGGGATAGAGAGAGAGGGAGAATCCTAAACAGCATCCACACTGTCAGCAAGGAGGCTGATTCGGGGCTTGATCTTATGACCCACCTTGAGATCATGACCTGAGCCAAAATCAAGAGTTAGATATTTAACTGACTGAACTACCCAGGTGCCCCATTTCTTCCCATATTTAAAAGCCTAAGAACAATCCCCCCATCTCTACCCCTACCTGCCAGAATTACTTAAGTGCCCGCCATCACCGTAGCCAGTGTTCTTAGGAAAGTCTCTGAAAACTTGTGGGGGAGTTTCCTGGTTTGGGCTTTGTGCGACCCACGTAGATGGAAATCAGAAACTGGTCAGGCTTATGCCTCTCCTTTTATTTTTTTACTTTAGTTTTTAAAAAAGTTTTAATGTTTATTTTTGAGAGAGAGAGTGAGCGAGCAGGGGAGGGGCAGAGAGAGCGGAAACACAGATCATGACCTGAGTTGAAATCTAGAGTCAGACGCTTAATGACTGAGCCGCTCAGGTGCCCCTGATTAGTTTAATTTAAAACAATTGCCTCCTTAAGGAACCTGCAGACTATGTAAAAATCTCACGCAGCAAAAACTCTTTTTAAAAAATCTGGGAGGTGACTTCCTTTCTTCCTTTGAGCAAGACGAGGACTCTGATATTTTCTCCTGGCCACGGAGTAGCAGTTTTTAAATTGTTAGGCATGGTGCTTCTTCAGTTTCACATAAACACATTTCTTCCTGGCACCCAGGGTTAGTGAATGGTTGAAATATTTCCTTGCAAAGTAGAAATAAGAAAGCGTAGAGATGAAATGAGTCACTGCTCTTTTATTCTAAGTCATTTTTGGGATGTGTGTGTGTGTGTGTGTGTGTGTGTGTGTGTGTGCACGCGCGCGCGCCTGCTGTTGGCCTGGCCTCCCTTCTCCTCTACCTCCTATATTGGAAAGGCCGTGGACTTGGGTGGAGCTCCCACTTGGGCAAGCTGTGTGGCCTCTCAAAGCGTCCCAAATCCAAGATCCCTTCTCCTCTAACGGCCAATGAATTTATGACCAAATCTGGGCCCTCAGGTCACCACTGTCGTGGGCCAGGAATATTATTGCCGTCTTGGGATTTGACATAGAGTCCTGGTTGGGCCTCGCGTGACCCCGGCCGCCAGGTGCACTGTGGCCCGTCAGCCGGCTGAAGACCTGAAACTGACGCACACGTTCTCACGACCCGCCCAGGCAGGCGTCAGTGTTGCGTTTGGGAGAGCCCTTGGCCTTCCGCCCGTCCAGCAGTCTCATCCCGAGGAGGCTGAGGGCTTGGCCCTCAAGGACGGCGTGCCAAGGTGAGTGGCTGCCACTCCAGGGCTTCTCAGCTGCTCCCGCTTTCTGCGTCTGTGGGAAGGCTGCCTGAGTCTTCACAGGTCCCGTGTGGACTCGCAGATTCCCTCGTGCCCCCCCTGGCAGCCAGGCGGAGCTGGCGGAAATGAGAAGTGAGCCTCCCACCAAATCCTCCCGGTGTCTCAGATCGCACAGGACAGGAGTAGGTGTTTGTCATCCCGGCTGTTGGCCGGAGGCTTCTTAGTCTTCTCACGTTCTCTGGGGGAGCGGAAGCCCCCCTCCCCCCACCCCGGGGCCTGGGCTCCTAGGGCCGATGGTGCGGCTGCCACCCTCGACTGTGCTGAGTTTCCGTGGCCATTTCCTCACATTGCCATCACCCGGGCACCGAGCCCTGACACCTCCAGAGCTGTAGCGCAGAGCCGTGTCTTCTGGGAGGCGGGCGTCCGTCCTGCTAAGAGGCAGGACCGCCACGTGACAGGTAAACGCCTGTGCTGGGCTCAGTGAGACGTGCACTCCAGGTGCCAGAGTGCACGGGGAGGGGAGGAGTGTCGGGCTCCCCTGGGCTCCCGCTTTGCTCAGTGCCGGGGGCAAACAGTGCCGTTGGTATTGGAGCAGGATCAAAGCCCGCTTCTCGCTAACCTGCAGTAACGAGCAGGTAAACAAATAGGGCCCGTAAAATACAGAGAGGCCGACATGAAAGTTTGTCCCGCTGTGATCAGCAGCTGGCCCCCTTCCAGGTTCCACCTGCTCCGTGCCGAGCCGCGCCGTCTCGTGCCAAGTGCCTCTCGGGGCATCTGACGCAGCCGTCGGGTAACAGCAAGGGTGTTAGCCAAGGGTAACGGGGGCGGAGCCCTCAGGACACTCGGGACCTACGGGGGAGGGTGAGGACGGGCGTCCCAGGCAGGAGCGGCCACGACGGCTGCTGACTCACCGTGTGCCTGGGAGGTGACTCGGTCGCCTCTGCTCTGCCCAGTGTGTGAACCTCGTTTAGCGCTTGGCGTGCCCGCGGGCATGCGGGCGAGAAGGTGAAGCCGGGCTAGGCTGGAATCCCAGCTGCCCTCGTGTTAGGTGGCAGCGACGTGTCCGTCCCCTTTCTGCAGCTGTCAAACCCGGCGGCCCCCTGGGGCAGGGGCACGGTCGGGTCAGAGACATGATGTCAGACCTCGGGCCAGGTGAGTTTGGGGAATGATGCTGTGTCCTGAGCCTCACCCTGCTTTTCGCTGGAAGAAGAGGCGTGGGGTTGGCTGGTCTCTGAAGGTCTGGGCTCGGTTCTTCTGTCGCGTGTGTCCGGCTTTTTGGCGTAAAGCCCCATCAGTGAGGCCTGGGTGGTGGGGCTCGCAGTAGGGGAGGACAACGCGCCTCGGATACTTCCTTCCCCTGGTCCTGCTGCGCTCCGGCCGCATCCGTTCCCGCGGGACAGGGAGTCAGCGTCAGTTCCGATGGACATAAATGCCCTCATCAGCCCGGTCATCCGGATTCTGGAGAAAATAAGGCCTAGCGTGTGCGAGACCGGGGACAGGGCAGAGAGCCCCGGCTTGGGTTGTATTGGGTTGCTTCCTGGGAACCTGGTGAGCAAGCGCCCATAATGGTGAGAAGCATTTTGCAATGTTGATAACACCCGGGGAGAGTTGTTTGCGAAGGATGCGCTCTCTCTGCCCTTTCCCCGCCCCCCTCTAAAAAAATAACTAAGTAGAAGTGTTGCTCAGGTTAACGTGTAAGAAGTTGGATTCCCAGGGAGGACTATTTGCCTGCCCCCCCCAGACCCCCACATTCCCCATGGAGCTCAGAGGAAGCTTAGCTTAGGGAATCCGGACCCCATGCCAGACCTGCACGTATGCAGTAACCTCCATCTTTTTCTTTCTGTCCTGTCATTTGGGCCAGTGCAGCGATGTGCTGTGGAGTGTGGCTGGGGGCTGTAGCAGGTGCTGGGGGCGGGGGGGGAGGTTATCTCGGCTTCTCTGCCGATTTACCCCATGGCCCCAGGCAGTAACTTAACTCCTCTTGGGTTTGGGTACCTGTAAGAAAGGAAATGAAACTCTCAGACCCTCCTTGGGGACTTGGAGCAAATAATCAATCAGCACTTTGATGCTCGATCAGCATAATCCTGTTGGCTTGATTAGACTGCCAGTGAGGTCTGTAGGATCAACAGCTTTTGAGGCTTGTGTACCGGATTGCTGTCACACTACCTGGTGGAATTTACTCCCCTTTAATGGCAGGAAGAGGGAGGTTCCTTCTCACACATCTGTTACTTTCGGCCGGGTATAAATGTCACACTGGCCTTTGTACCGGGCTTGAGTGGGGTAGGTGTCCAACCTATACCAACACAGACCCAAGGTCCTGACTGTGGACGCCTTTAGCTGATGGACTTCAGATGCGACACGTCTGCAAGGGCCATCTTGTTTCCTGTTCTCCTTTCTTACATTCTCCATGGCACCTCACCAGAGACTGTGAACTTCGCGTCCTCCCATGGATGCCTACTGATGGCTGATGGGCTAACGGATGGAGTCTGAGCAGTTAACCCTTGAATTTCCTGATGGTTCCTGACGGGCAGAATCTGAGATCTGGGATCATCTTTGGATCTCACGTCACAACGGTCTCTTCACAGCAGCTTGCTTGTGTTCCTTTGGTCACTGATAAGTGTGGTCAACATTTTTCAAGTCTCCTGTCTCAACTGGGGCATGAAATACTCCAGATGGGGCACATTATTACCACTGCTTCCTGTGCTGACATATTGGTAATGTCTTTAAACTGGTCTCTGGAGGGCCTTATTTTCTCCTATGTAATACTTACGCCTCAGTGCCCCAGGACCAGCATTGTGAAGAGCAACTGTCTGACCCATTGAAGGAAAGACCAAGGACCTCTGAGTTTGATTACTTGTTCTAGTTTTGCCTTGTGTACATTTTTATTTCCTTGGTGAGAGCTGCTGCTTTACTTTCCTGTTGTTGCTTAAGAGGCAGCGGGAGGGGCTTTTAAACATCTGCCTCTGCTTTACTTTCTGATTGCTTTTCCAGGATGAGCCTCCAGCGAGGGGGTGATTTCCTAGTGGGGGCTCTCAGGAGCCTCACTCTGGAAGTAGAATGGAATTTTTAGAAGGCTGGAAGACGGATGTTCATTTAAGATACACACACAATGTCAGTAACAGTGACATTTTAACCAGGATGTGGGGTTTAGTGAGGAAGAGAACTTGGTCCTCACTGGCTCACGTGCGCGTATGGTAAAGCACTCACAATCCTACCTGGCACAAGATAAACACCTCGTGAGTATTCATGGTTATTCATATTCCCATCTTTCACTGCTAGTCCGTGTTTCTTGGCGGGCTGCAGACGAGAGTGTTGTGGGAAGGGGGTGTCAACAGCCTGCCTCAGACTTACAAGCCCTGCCTGTGTAGCCCAGGACGGACGGATGGGTGGGGGCTCGTCAGTGGGTTGCCTGTGCCCTCTGTAATGTGCTGCTTCTCCTGACCCGTGGACTCCCCTGAATTGTTGTGTTCCTCACCTCCGGCTTGATGTCTCCCATTGCTTGCTCCAGGGTGGGGGAGAGGGTGGAGGGGCCATGCCTCTGTCCCATCTGCCGTCTCCAGCTCCAGGCCCGGGTTCTTGGCATTTCCATGCTCCCCCTCACTCCATAGGCACCGCGCTGGCGTGTTTGATGAATTGACATGCTCCAGCGAGCAGTTCTCCTAATAGAAGCCAGGAACCTTCCAAAGGGATGTATACGCAGACCTGTCTCATGACCGAGTGAGTACTCAGTGCGTGTGAGTGCTCAGATAGGGGCAGGGATGGGGCAGGATGCAGTAGCAAGAGCTCCTACCAAGTGGTCCAGGAACTGATGGACGCTCAGGCTTCCTGGACCCCTCGGCACACACGTGACTCGTAAGGCCTGATTCCTGAAAAATGAAGCCATTGTCGTGGAAGATTCTCTTGCTAGAGTCACACAGCAGTCATTTAGCCAGCCTGGGTGATACCAAAAACTTCACTTGGAACAAAAGAGAGGCACAGTTAGCTCACAGATGTCCTAACGCGAAATAACTGGTTTGGCCGACTTGAACGAGCCGACTGCTTCTTTTGTCGTCCTGTCGCCACAGTCTGTGTGTCTGCTCGGCTTTCTGCTGCTGGGGCTTTTCCCTCAGGATCACCATCAGGTTTTTCCAGTCTTCAGATGATTAAACCCACAGATGGCAGCTCCTATGTTATTATGCCACTGATTAAAGAATTGTTCAGGCAGATTTATTTCTCTAAATACAAACACATGCAAAACTGAGATCTTGGCCCAAACTTTGCTAGACACAATAGTGCATTGTTTCCCTCTTCAAGATGTATTTCATTATATCCTTGTGTTCTGAAACAGCAGTGCTGGCATTTCTATTATGGTGTCTGTCACTACAGGGCTCTAAGCTCTTGCCTGCAGTTTGGGGAGGATACTCGGTCTTTCTGGTTTTTTCCTTTCCCTTTCTGCCATTGTCACCAACATACTGAGGTGTGATAATGTATGCAGAGTGCCTCATTGCATACAGTGGGGCTCACTAATTCCAGCCATTCTCTTTATCGGTAGTCTGACCTGGAAGATGTATTCATGGTTACACATGCACGGTCCTTGCGCCATGTTTCTGCATCAGTTTTTCCCTTCTGGAGCAAGTCGAGAACTAGAGTTCATTGCTATCTCTTCCCTTTGTCTGGTTAAAGTTTAATAAGAAAGAAAAGAAAAGAAATTACTTGTCTTGGCCTTATTCTCATGCCAGCTGGTCTCAAATTATTGTTCTTAAAAAAAAAAAAATAAATAAGAGCTCCGGCCGGCATTCATCACGCACAAGTATGATTTGGTAAGTAGAATCCCCCCTCCAATTTACAAATAAAATATTGATTTCATACAAGAGCTTATCAAGGTTTCTGGATTCAAAACCAATATACAAGATTAAATTGTATTTATTTACATCACCAACAGTTTGACAACGAAAGGGCATCCAAGGGTAAATCTAATGAATGATGCATACCACCTCTGTGGAGAAAATTAGAAGTGTTTTTTTCAAAAGACAATAAGAATTCTAAACAAAGAGCAAATATGGTGTTCATGATAGGATGACTCGATATTGTCAAATGTCCGCTTTCCAACAAGTGCCCCAAAGATTCAGGGCAATTCCAATCAGAATTACTATGGGCATTTGGGGAGAGGATGTGGTAGACACGTATATAAAGAGTTGAGAGCCGGAGGCAGATGCTTTGTAAAGCTATTTGAATAGTTAAGAGAATGGGTATCCGTAAGGGGAGGAACAAATAGACTGAGGGAGGAGGAGAGAGAGCTAGAAACAGACCAGTACATAGGGAAATGCATTGTATGACAGCCTTGTGGACAAGTGGGAGAAGGAAGGCTTATTTAAGAAATAATGCTGAGATAATTGAAAGCCAGATAGGAGGGCGGCCATGGAATTAGGTCCCTGCCTTCACCATATACAAAAAATTAATTCCAAGTGGATTAAAGATTGAAATGTGAGAAGCAAACCCTAAACAGTTTAGGAAAGACTTCGGGAAGGTATTTCTATGACCTTGAGGGTAGGGAATGACTTTCTGAAGAAGACACGGAAAGCATAAACCATGAACTTAAAGACTGGTAAGTCTGACTGTATTTAACTAAGAACATTCGTTCCTCAAAAGACACCACAGAGAGAGAGAAAACAAAACAGAACAAAAGCTACAGACTCAGATAAATTATTTGAAATATATATAACTAAAAAAAAAGAACCTAGTAGCTAGAATATATAAAGAAATAGTATAGATAAATAAGAAACATAATTCAGACAAAAATGGGCAGGGGACGTGAACAGGCATTTCAGATAAAAGCAAATAGGATGAGCTGGGTGCCTAGCCATCACAATTGAGGAACCCCAAATTTTTTTTTTTAAATATCTTTATTTCTAGAAGAGAGAGAGAGACAGCGTGAAGAGGGGAGGGTCAGAGAGAGAGGGAGACACAGCTCTGAAATAGGCTCCAGGCTCTGAGCTGGCAGTCAGCACAGAGCCCGACGTGGGGCTCAAACCCACTACAGCAAGATCATGACCTAAGCAAAAGTCGGACGCTTAACCGACTAAGCCACCCAGGCGCCCCGAGGAACCCCAAATTTAAACCATAATGGGGTACCATTTTGTGTAAGCCACATGGACAAAAATATGAGTCTAAGTCTATTACCAAGTGTTGGCAATCAGGTTGTGTGGGCCAGCGTGAATCCTACAGCACTGGTAGGAATGTGACATGGCATGCTGACTTTGGAAAGCAATTTGTTTTTACCCCTGTGATCCAAGTCATGGGCTCCCAGTCCTACTACTTCACTCCCTGGTGTAGATCCTGGTGGGAAGAGAACGAGCTTTGGGGTCAGACAGACCAGGAGCAGAACCCCACTTAAATGGTATGACCTAAAGCATATGACTTTTTGAGTTCCTTTATCCGTACAATGACAGTAACAATGGAATGTTGTGTATAATGACTGGAAATTAATGGCATAGTATAAACCTCATAAAGTGTTAGCTATTTTTATTGTTTTCTGATTGAAGGTCAAGCTCATTGAGGACCCCATCTTATCCTTCCTGTCACTGCGTATAGTGGGTAGGCATTAAAGGTAGGCTTGATGTGAATTTGCAAGGTCTCACCTAAATGCCCAGCTCCCGCTCTGTGCATTTAATCGTACACAACCCTCCGTGCACCCTGCCGCCTCCATGTTACGCCACAAAACGTTCTTCACCTGTGAAATTCCCTGCCTGCTGCTTTCATGTCACTTTGACGTCTTCTCTGCCAGAACTAGCCATTGCGTTGGTCTTTGGCCCGTCGTGTATCCATTCAGACAACAAGAGGTCGTTGCCGGGGGAGGAAGTGTCCTTTCTCTATGGCTGGGCACCTTTCGTGCTTCTTGTGAGTTACAAACCAGGCTCTGCAAAGAACACAGTAGAGCAGAGGGCTGGTGTGTGGACGGATCCAAGGCGCACCCAGTGACCCTCTCTCAATGCAGCAGTCGTAGAGATCAACTTAGCCTTTCCTGAAACCTTACTGAAGTGTGGACTTGTCATGATGAGCATTGAGTAATGTGTAAAATTGTTGAATCGCTATATCGTACACTCAAAACTAACACAACACTGTATGTAATCTATACTGGGATTAAAATAAAAAGCTTAAAAACGAAAGAGCATGGCCTTGGAATGCCCTTCCCCTGTCACACGTGGAGCCACTTCCGGCTCTGGCCATCACGAAGCCACATTTCTTTTCTTTTTTTTTTTTTTTTAGTTTTTTTTTTTTTTTAAATGTTTTTATTTCTAGGAGAGAGACAGTATGAGGAGGGGAGGGTCAGAGATAGAGGGAGACAAAGAGAGAGAGAGGGAGATACAGACTCTGAAATAGGCTCCAGGCTCTGAGCTGGCAGTCAGCACAGAGCCCGACGCGGGGCTCGAACCCACGAACCGCGAGATCATGACCTAAGCGAAAGTCGGACGCTTAACCGACTAAGCCACCCAGGCGCCCCACGAAGCCACATTTCTGGGCCTTCTGTTAGGGCCCTTGCATGAGTTTAGATGTATAAGTCAGCACACCGAAATCAGAGCCCGAGAGGATTCGATCTGACATTTGAACCAGCCCAGGCCTTCTGCCCAAGCATCTCTTCCAGTCTTTCAGCCTCTCTTGATGTGACATTTTAACTTCTCTTTTGTAAACATACTGTACATCCAGGTCTTTCTGAGCCAATACAGGACAACTGAGCATCTGGGTTGCCTGGACCTGAGGGGTTGCCTGGGAAACAGGACTTTCAGTGCTCAAACTGGGGGCATTCTGAGTGAACTGGTACTGTTGGTCACCGTGGCCGATCTTGGACACGTGGTGCAGGCAGCTCACAGCCGGGTGTCGGGGCGTGGCGGCTCACCAAAAAAGATCCGTCCACCCAGAGCCTCACAACATGACCTTGTTTGGAATAAGGGTCTTTGCGGATGTAATTAAGATCAGGGTCTGGAGCTGAGATCATCCAGGATTGGGGTGCCCCGTAAATTCAGTCAGTGATGAGGGTCCTTCCTAAGAGGCAGAGAAGGAGAAGACAGAGAGATGTGGCAGAAGGAGAGTGACGTCCATAAGCCACGGGACCCTGACGATTGTCAGAATCTAGGAGAGGCAGGGACAGACCCTCCCTGAGAGCCATCAGGTAGAACCACCCCCGTAGGCACCCTGATCTCAGACTCCTGGACCCCAAAGCTGGGGAGGAATACAGGTGGGTTGTTGTAAGCCACCAAGTTTGTGACACCTTGCTGCGGCCACCACAGGAAACCCCTGTAACGTGGTAGGTGAGTTGGGGATGTTTACTGCTGAAAGCTGGGAGGGGGGTTTTTGATTTTTTTTCTTTTTTTGCAGTTGGCAGCCTGGCCCACCCCTTTGCTCAGAGTGAGCCAGCCTCTCTCTGTGGCCGTGGTCTGTGGCTGTTTAGGCGTGGGCTTCTGTCCGCTAGTGCCCTGGGCACGTTCCTTAGTCGTGCCCAGGGCTGCCTGCGGGAGCCCCAGGAGCTGCATCGTAGGGAGTGTGCCAGGCAGAGGCTGGGCCCATGGTCTTGGACCCGTGACCTTCCTAAGGGAAAGCAAATGTCTTAGACGACTTATTTTCAGGAGATTCAACATAGAGTTTTTTTAGCGGGGAAAACGTCTCACCATGTAAGGAAGAAAAGAAAAGGGAGTCTCTTGAAATCTCTATAAGTTGCATTTTCTCTCTCCTTGCTCTCCAAATGCCATTTTCTGCCCTGCCACTCTCGGCTCCTTTCCTGATAGTGCCCTGCAGGGCTGCGGCAGCTTCTGTGGTCACAAGGACTCCGTGATTTGGAAATGGAGAGGAGGCTTGCCACAGCATCTCCCTGCAGATGGGAGTTCGAAGAACCCCCAGGGCCCCAGATCGAGCCCTTGGGAATGGCTGGCCTCAGCCCTGCCCATGTATTTCTGTTGTGTGTTCTTGTCCCCTCTCGGACCCAGTATCCTGCAGATGTTCACCCTCGGGACTGGGTCTCATGGTTACTGTATGTACAGAGCGGGAGAAGGTTGGGGGGGAGGGAGCAGTGGGCAGGCAGGAAAATGATTGCAAAACGGTCACAGGAGAAGGGAGGTGGGGTAACGACAGAAGGAAACGCCGTCCCTCCATTAGAGTGCTATAATTTTCCCAAGTACTGCCATAGAAATTGCACTTCAGACTCTCTGCCGTGCATACATTCGAGAACAATTTATCTGCATTGTTCCTCTGTGTCGTCTGCATCCTGTCCCCCATGCGTTGGGCACATGATCACTTGGTACCATGGAGAATTCGTTTCTTTGCACTGATTTTGCTGCCAGAATGTCCCCCCTTTTCAAGTCATGGGCATCATCATTAAGTGCACTCCTTATTTGACTTCGCTTCTTGTGTTCCAGGCTCTTTATTTCATTACTCTGCTTTCAGAGTTTTCAGACCTATATCAATAGCCTGGACAGAAAGGCAGGTCCCTGCTTTCTCTCTCCGGCATTGGCGAGTCCTTTTCCAAACCAGAAATTTCTTTTCATCTCCAGCATGGAAAATGGCACACATAAGTCTTAATTTGTTCGAGGGGGGTATGATCATAGAAACTGGTGATTTCCAGCGAACAGAGTCTGCCTTGCTGTGCCTCTGCCCTGAGCCCCAGCCCCACTCTGCCACATGCTGCTCAGCTCTTGGAAAGCTCTTGGAAAGTTAACTTGTCTTTCCGTTTTCTCTCTTATGAAAACAAAGACCCCCGGAATCTTGGGGAGTGTTTTGACTGATGAAATATGTCATGGGGCACATCCCTGTGCAGGGGACTAATGGATGTATCTCAAGCCAGCTGCACGGGACGTGTGCCTCTCAGATTCTCTACTGACCCCTTGTTCAGAGCCCGGCTCCCTCTCCTCCTGTGTGATGGCTGGTCCCAGTGAGGCCTCTGTGTGCTCCTGGAGTGGGTAGCCCTCTCCAAGGGGTGGGAAAGAGTGGTGGATACCACATGGATCGGTTGGGAAAGAAGACGTCCCAGGTAGTGTCTGAGCTGTGTGTGTCTGAAAAGAAGTCTCAGTTGGCTAAAGCCAAGAGAAGGCCTTCTTACCTCTTCCCCACCAGCTTAGGGCTCCTGCCTGTCGGGGGTAGACGCCGTGGCCTTTCCTGGTGACACACTGAGGCTGGGGCATTCAGGGATTAGCACCCGGTGCTTTTATTCTCTCTGGTTGACATGGTGGTGGCATGGACCTTCACCAGAAGGTGACTGTAGTCCTGTCTCCCCAAGGAGTCTCAACATCCTATGTACTCTTTAGAGAGAACAAGGTTGCTTCCAGACTGTTCATGGCAAGTCCTCAGACCATCTACTTTTCCTTCCTAGGAAGACAGGAGGGCCACATGAGGGCCCCTGAGAACCTTGCTGGCCATGCTGAGAGCCATACTGGCCGTGTGGGAGCCATACTGGCTGTGTGGGAGTGCCCAGCCTTGGGCTGTAGGAGCTGGGGTCCGTGTGGCCTTCCTCTTTTATTTTTATAGCAGAAAATGTGTGCAAAAAGTGTATGTAATGGAAATATAACATTTGAAGAAGAATAACAAAAAAACCCCCACCCGTGTTCTATCCATTAAGCATAAGAAATAGAATGTTCTAGTACCCTTGAAGCCCCAATACATTGCTCTCTCATTGTTCCTCCGCATTCTTATCCCCTCAGACGAACTCTGTCCTGAATGTATTGCTAACCAACCCCTTGATATGAATACATATGATTTAGCACATATCGTGCATTCAAATAATATATTGTTTAGTTTGGCTCCTTTCGAACTTCATGTAGATGGAATCACACAGTATAATGATCACATGGTACTTCCTTTTTTAAAGATATATTTGATTTGATTTAGCTGCATTTTTTATTCAGCTAAAGGATTCATCTTCCTATAATTTGATCTCTTGAGTTTTGGGTTTAAAAACAACCTTCTTCCAGAAAGTATTTTTTTTCTCTACATATCTGAGTGTTGTAGGTCAACTCAATTTGAGTTTTAAAAAAAAACACGAGTAGTGTAAATTCTGACTCCAACACCAAATTAGGATGAGGTGTTTTCCTTTCATCCATTCTCCCTGGAGCCAAGTCTGAGAGAGGTGTGTACATCCATAGCTTTCTTCCGGGGAGGGGGGTAGAGTTTGTCCACCTGGGTGACCACGTTTGGTTGACAAGTGCCAGTCCGTTTCCTGTGGAGTTTTTTCATGTAGATTCCTACACCTCTAGGGGTGCCTGGTGGCTCAGTTGGTTAAGCGTCCAACTCCTGGTTTCAGCTCAGGTCATGATCTCATGGTTTGTGAATTTGAGCCCCGCATCTGGCTCTGCACGGAGTATGAAGCATGTTTGGGATTCTCTCTCTCCTTCTCTCTCTGCCTCTCTCCCACTTGTGCTCTCTTTTTCTAAATAAATAAATAAACATTAAAAAAATACTTAGATTGGGGTGCCTGAGTGGCTCAGTCTTTAAGTGTCCGACTTCAACTCAGGTCATGATCTCACAGTTCGTGGGTTCGAGCCCCACATCGGGCTCTGTGCTGACAGCTAGCTCAGAGCCTGGAGCCCGTTTCAGATTCTGTGTCTCCCTCTCTCTCTGACCCTCCCCTGCTCACACTGTCTCTCTTTCTCAAGAATAAATAAAACATTAAAAAAAATTCTTAAAAAAAATTCTTAGATTCCTGTACCCCTACAGTATTAGGCTGGGTATACAGCAATAAAACAGGAAAACAGATATGGGTTAGCTGTTGCCATGATAATGTTGTGTGACAAGCCATTGCAAAATCAGTGGCTTAAAATACCAGTCGTTTGTTGTTGGTCCTGGGTCTGTGATGTAAGCTGGGGTCTGCTGAGCGAGGCTAGGTTCAGCTCCACTTGGTGCCCACATGCGTGTTGGGTTCAGTGTGTTGCACGTCTCTCATCCTTGGATCAGTGGAGCATTTTCTTCCTCTTCCTCCTCTTCTTCTTTGAACTGGTAGGTAGTTGACACACAGTGTTCCATTAGTTCAGGTGTGCAGCGTAGTGACTCGACTAGCCTACGTGTCACACTGTGCTTTGTCTGTCTCCTTGTGGCCCCGCCATGGCACCATTGACTATACTCCCTGTGCTGCACCTCCCATGCCTGTGGTTTCCTTTTTAAAAAATTTTTAAACCGTTTATTTTTGAGAGAGAGAGAGAGAGAGACAGAGAGACAGAGAGAGAGACAGTGTGAGCAGGGGAGGGTCAAAGAGAGAGGGAGATACAGAATCTGAAACAGGCTCCCAGCTCTGAGCTGTCAGCACACAGCCCGATGTGGAGCCTGAACCCACGAACCATTGAGATCATGACCTGAACCGAAGTCGGACGTTTAACTGACTGAGCCACCCAGGTGCCCCTGGTTTCCACCCACGGAATCCCGCGTGTCCTGCTCCCCTTCTCCCCCTCTGCCTGTCCCCCATCCCCTCCCCTCACAATCATCAATTGTTCTCTGCATTTAGGGTCAGTTTCTGCTTCGTGTTTATTCATTTGCTTCATTCTTGATTTTTTTTTTTTTTTTTTAGATTCTGCATATACGTTCAGTCATGTGGTATTTGTCTTTTTCTGTCTGATGTATTTCACTTAGCATAACACCCTCTGGGTCCATCCATGTTGTTGTAGATGGCAAGACGTCACTGCAGTGTGTATCCACGCTATGTCTTTATCTATTCATCCATCAGTGGACACTTGGGCTGCTTCCATATCTTGCCTATTGTAAATAATGCTGCAGTAAACCTAGGGGCACATGTATCTTTTTGAATTAGTGTCTTTGTTTTCTTTGGGTAAATACCCAGTGGTGGAATTAATGGATCAAATGATATTTCTAGTTTTAATTTTTTGATGAACCTCCATACTGTTTTCCACAGTGGTTGCACCAGTTGGCATTCCTCCCAACAGTGCTCAAGGGTGCCCTTTTCTCCACATCCTCACCAGCACTTGTTATTTCTTGTTTTTCTTTTTTTCTTTTCTTTTTTTTTATCCTAGCCATTCCAACAGGTGAAGTGTTATGTCACTGTGGCTTTGATTTGCATTGATTGCCCTGACGATTAGTGGTATTGAGCATTTATCTTATGTGTCTGTTGGCCACCTGTATGTCTTCTTTGGAAAACTGTCTTTTCAGGTCCCTTGCCCACTTTTTAATAGGATTATTTGGTTTTTTGGTGTTGAGTTGTATAGTTTCTTTATATGGTTTATATATTTTTAACCCCCTATTGGATATAGCATTTACACATATTTTCTCCCATTTAGTAGGTCACCTTTTTGTTTTGTCGACGGTTTCCTTCACTGTGCAGAAGCTTTTTATTTGGATGTAGTCCTAATAGTTTATTTTGAGTTCCCTTGTCTGGGGAGATATATCTGGAAAAATGATTCTATGACCGATGTGAAAGAATACTTATGTTTTCTTCTAGGAGTTTTATGGTTTCAGATCTCACATGTAGGTCTTTAACCCACTTTGAGTTTATTTTCATGTATGGTGTAAGAAAGTGGTCCAGTTTCATTCTTTGGCATGTTGCTGTCCAGTTTTTCTGACACCATTTATTGGAGAGGCTGTCTTTTTCTTTTTCCCATTGGATATTCTTTCTGGCTTTGCCAAAGATTAATTGAGCATATAACTGTGGGTCCATTTCAGGGCTTTCTGTTCTGTTCTATTGATCTGTGTGTCTGTTTTTGTGCCAGTATCTTGCTATTTGATCACTACAGCTTTGTAGTATATCTTGAAATCTGAGACTGAGATACCTCTAGCTTTATTCTTTCTCAAGATTGCTTTGTCTACTCAGGGTCTTTTGTGGTTTCATACAAATTTTAGTACTGTTTGTTTGTTTTAGTTCTCTGAAAAATGCTCTTGGTATTTAACAAGAAAAATATATATATTTTTTAATTTTGTTTTTATTTATTTTGAGAGAGTGCAAGCAGGGAAGGGGGAGAGAGGGAGAGAGAGGGAGAGAGAGAAAGAGAGAGACTTCCAAGTCGTCTCCACACCATCAGAGCCTGACACATGGCTCGATCCCATAAACCATGAGATCATGACCTGAGCCGAGATTGAGAGTCAGACACTTAACTGACTGAGCCACAGAGTTGTCCTGCTATTGCTCTTTTGATAGGAATTGCATTGAATTTGTAGATTGCTGTGAGTAGTATGGATATTTAAACAATATTAGTTATTCTAATCCATAAACATGGTGTATCTTTCGAATTATTTGTGTTGTCTCCAGTTTCTTTCTTCAGTGTTTTATAGTTTTCAGAGTGTAGGTCTTTCACCTCCTCAGATGAGATTATTTCTAGGTATTTTATTCTTTTCCATGCAGTTGTCGAATTGTTTTCCTAATTTCTCTTTCTGCTACTCTGTTATTAGTGTATAGAGACACAGCCGATTTCTGTGTATTTATTTTGTACCCTGCAACTTTACTGAATTCCTTGATCAGGTCTAATAGTTTTATTTTAATAGTTGTTGAGTGGAATCTTGAGCATTTTCTATGGATAGTATCATGACACCTGCAAATAGTGACAGTTTTACTTCTTCCTTACCAGTTTGGATGCCTTTTATTTCTTTTTATAATCTGATTGCTGTGGCTAGGACTTTCAATACTGTGTTGAATAGAAGTGGTGTGAGTGGACATCCTTGTCTCGTTCCTGATCTTAGGGGGAAAGCTCTCAGTTTTTCACTATTGAGTAAGCTGTTAGCTGTGGGTTTTTCATGCATGACTTTCATCATGTGAACAGTAGCAGAGGTCCAAGACCGCTGGGCAGAAGGATGCATGCCACTTAAGGCCCAGGCCTTGCACACCTGATTTCTGTCCATATTCCATTACCCACAACAAGTCACATCAACCCCAGGGGGTTAGGAAATACACTCTTCCTTTAGTAGAAAGAACTGCAAAGTCAAGTAGTAGATATAGGTAGAGAGTTCAGAGTAATAATTCGGTTTATAAGAGATACCGCTCTTTCCCTGCGTGTCAGTGTGTGGATCTGTGCTCACTGAGTTTCATTCTGAAACATTTCAATGTCTGGAGGGTTGGATTTATTAATCAAGTATGTTCAGATCTCTCGGGTGGAATATTCCAGATGGAACATGTCCTCAAATGAACAAAAAAGGAAAAAGAAGAGCAGAGGAATACTACCTCACACGCATCACTACTTCCTCTTGCTTTATTGCCTGCTGAGGGGAGGGCTCCTGAGAACAGGAATTTAAACCTAAAACTTGCCCCTCGCAGACCTAGGGTGTCACGTAGTCTCTGAAGTTCCCATGGATTGCCTGGAGCTTCCTAGGCTGTGACTGGGAGGGGAAAGGACAACAAAACTCAACCGCATATTTTTTATGTTTCGGATATTGCTTCTTAAGCTACTAGTGAGCAAAAATCTCTAATTCTGCAGGAAACTACTGGGATCCAGATGGGTTCATTTGCAAGATCTCTAGATGTTTGGCGTATGTATTAAAAAGATAAATTAGGTGGTGGCTATTCATGAATTAAAGATGATTTGATTTAATCTAATTTATAAAAGGACTTGGTGTAAATTTAAGTAGCGTTGTTTTTCCACAGCATTTTTAAAATGTCAGTTAAAAATCTTTGATTTACTTACAACTTTTCACAAGTTTTTTTTTTTTTTTTTTTTTTTTTTAATCACGTGTAACAGGAAAATCTTTGTGGCTCTGGAACTATTTTTCTCTCTCTGGTGATCTATCACTAAAAATATCACTATTTTTAGCTAATTAATTTAAATTATTTTTTTCTTTTAATATTTATTTATTTTTGAGAGACAGAGAGAGAGAGAGGGAGGGTAGGGGAGAGAGAGAGAGGGAGACACCGAACTCGAAGCAGGCTCCAGGCTCCAAGCTGTCAGCCCAGAGCTCGACATGGTGCTGGAAATCATGGACTGCGAGATCATCACCTGAGCCGAAGTCGGCCACTTAACCGACTGAGCCTGGGAGCCGCCCAGGCGCCCCATAGTTTAATTTTTATTTAAGGAAATGTTTAAGGACTCATATATGGTTCATTTTATACTCTTGTTAATTTCTGTTACTTTACGTCATAAAGTTTTCACACGAAGCAGGATTCACATGTCTTAAAATTGGCCTTTGTTTTCATGTTGCTCTAATTATCTCTTGTTTTTTCAAAACTATATAAGCGAATTTTTTCTTTCTGCCACACTGTTGGGGTGGGGCTCTATTTTCAAGGCCGAGTGAGACGTTATTGGTGAGAGCCCCTGGGTGCCTCATGTCTTTACTGACATGCGCCCAAAGAGGAGGAAAGGATTCTAACTCCAACGGTAATTTAGGAATTTCATTGCAAAGTAGCTGCTGCTTTTCATCTTCCCCGCTTTATTTTTCCCCATCAGCCTCTGGGTTTTGATAATTACCTTTTGAGCAGGCCAGTCCTATAGTTGTAGGCTTTGTTAAAAATAGAAGGGGTGATCGGAGAAGGAAACAGCTAGAAAATCCAGCGACAGTCAGTTTCCATGTCCCAAATGATTTTCTTTCATGGCGCCATCCCTCCCTCCCACTCTATTTCGGCACTGAGCATTATTCCTGGAAGGACTTTTGTATTTTCTAGGAGTCCATCTGCTCTTTACTACTTACTTGTCTCCCACCTGAAGCCATAATGTTCATTCCAAGCATCGTAATCTTTTCACAGCAACTTAGTGTGATTTCACACACACGAGATTATGGCTTCTAGGGAAGACTGAGCGGTGTAAAATTATTACCCCCTTTTGACAGGGGCCCCATTTCACACTAATCTCCCTAGCAACAACAGAAGGCAGGAAAATGGACTGGGGATAATGCAGCATCCAATTGGATAATCTGTTCTCGATGCCTCCAGAACGTGATCTCTACCAGAAATGATAGCTGACACCAAAGAGTTTTGGGTAAATTTCTCTAGGAAAGGTGGCAGTCTTGTGCTGGAAGGGCATAGGAATGGGGTTGGGCCCACTGAAGCTAACACCTCGCCCTGTGGTGGTGGACCACTGGGTTTGCAGGGCTCCTAGAGGGCCGGCATTACAAGATGGGTGACAGTGTTCTGAATAGAGGAAGGGGATTCTGATGCGGGTCTGCTTTCCTTGTGTTTGGAGGAGGAAGAGTCCTACACGCCACTGAATTGGATGTTTGAATTAACACTAGCAACCTCCCCGTCATTAACACCAAGAAGAATAACCCAAGGGTCTTGAGGCCTTGCCCAAAGACCTAGAACCTCCATGACAGTCGGATACTCTGTTTTCAGTTTACCATTCCTATTTCAAGGAAGGAAGATTTCAGCCACAAAGGAGAGCCAATCCAAAGAGTTTAGCTATTTTTCTGCACCTGCTGGGCGTACGACACAGGCACCTAGCATCCTGGGCTACACCATCTTTGATTACGCTGGAGGTTTGTGCTAACCTTTTGATACGTGACTTACATATAAAAGAAAGCTGGAAGGACAGGTGAGTAAAAGTTGCTCAGAAGGAAAATATTTCCCTCTGAATCACTAGGAATTTTGGAAACCTCACCACCACCGATTGATCAAGTCAGGCAACCTTCTTCGTAAAGTGCAATGAAATGGAGCTTTGCGCTAATCATAGATGTGACTGTAGGGTGGGATTTGAAGGCATCTTCTGTCCTTTGGAGAGAAGAGTATCACTGAAGAAATTACTAGTCATAGGAATGTAGATGTTGTAGAACCCTTCCATTACCCCCATTCAATTATTATGACTGTGATTTTCTACTTAGGGAGTGTATGGACTTGAAAAAATCTAATAAACATGGATAGCAGAAAATTAGAAACAACCAGATGCACCCACTTTAATTAATTGGTGTAATCAGCAGTGGTAGGCAACATCCAGGAGGGAAATTGCTCACTTAAATGGTGGCTTTTGTGGCTCAGATGAGTTGTTGTGATCTCGAGGTCTTTCCCTCCTCCTTGAATAACTGCATGATTTGGGGCTTCTGTGTCTTCCTTTCCCATTTACCTGAATGTTTCCTTCCTTTTATTTGCAGCAGGGGAGGGGCTACAATTAAAACTCATTTCATGGAGTGATAGGTTCCGATTATTCTGCAGGAGAGCTGGGAGTTGATTCCCTGAGTTTTCTCAATTAATTCCAAGGACTCACAAAGAGAGAGCATGTGGAGTAATGGAAATGTTAAAAGCCACCCTCTTTTTGACGATGAGTAGTATAGATCGGAACTCTAAGTAGGAAATTTCTGCCTTGAAAAATCTTTTCCGGTTTTCCTCTGCGTGGACATCGTTTTCCCTGGGAAGCCCCCCACGCTGCCCCCACTCGACCCTCAATCCTCCTTCCAATGCTGGGTTTCCCTTCCCCTGTCTTAGTAGTTCCTGTAGTCTGTCTTGCAGTTGTCTATTTATTGTCTGTATTTTCTTTCATTTGGGACCCAGGCCTGTGTCTCGTCACCTGTGTATCTCCCGCATGTAATGCAGAGCCTGGCATTCAGTAAGTGCCCACTAAAACCTGCATTGAATGAACGAGTGAATGAATGGAAGTAGTGTCTGTATCTTCAAGGTGGTGGGCTCTCACATACCTCACTCATTTCTGCGGCCCCAGTGCATCCTTGCTGCAGTGAGCCACTCCAAAAGTTAATGTCTTAAAAGAACAGTCATTTATTTAGCCAAGGTTTTGCAGACTGGGACTCTAGGCCAGGCTCAACTGGGTGGGTCTCGGTTCTCTCCCATGTCTGCTGTCATCTTCCAGGTCAGCCGGGGGCTTGTGATCTTTTACCTTCCGGAAGACTAGCCCAGGCTTACTCAGGAGGCAGCGGGGTGGTGTTCCAAGAGGAAGAAGTGTGCACAATGTCTCGCGACCTAAGCTTAGAAATAGCAGAACACCAACATCTGCGGTGTTTTATTGGCTACAGAAATCACAAGGCCAGTTTAAAGGGAGGGTAGCTAGACTTTACCTTTAAAAATTTTTTTTTAAAATCTTTATTTATTTTTGAGAGTGAGACAGAGAGAGACAGAGCATGAGCAGGGGAGAGGCAAACACAGAATCTGAGGCAGGCTCCAGGCTCCAGGCTCTGAGCTGTCAGCACAGAGCCCGACGTGGGGCTCAAACTCGCGAACTGTGAGATTGTGACCTGAACTGAAGTTGGACGCTTAACCAACTGAGCCATCCAGGCGCCCAGATAGACTTTACCTTTTAATGGCAGAAGGTTCAAAGTCACACTGCAGAGGGCAGGGATAGAGAGAAGAGCATAATGGAGGACATTTTATCCAAATGATCTACCAGACTTGGAAGACAGGAAATGCTCAAAAAAAAAAAAAAAAAAAAAAACAACCAAAACCAACAAAAACAAAAACAAAATACCCCAAACCCCTTTAAATGTAGTGTTAGATTTGGCCACACACTGGAAAAAATCCCTTAGAGAAGATAACGTTTCTCTTTGGTTCCCTTTTCCATCCCTTTCTCATCCTTTGCCCACTGCTTGATGGCCCCGCCCCATTGTCAAGTTGGCTACTCAGGCCATCATGTCTGTCAGTGGCCTGTTTAATTGAGAGATTGTTGCTACACTATTGCTATATTACTGGAAGCCAGACTCTGTACCAGGAATATAGCAGTGAGCAAGTAAAACATAATTCTTGTCCTGTACTGGTAAAGATGTTGGCTTAAGTAGAAATTACCAGAGTTTTTAGTTACCAAGACACGTGGGATTGAAGGGAATGGTCCATGACTGACTGGCCTTGTGAGGGTATGGTGTCAAAGCCAAGACTACCAGAGTAGGTTGGAGATGCTAACCCAGGAGCGATGATGAGGCAGGAAGGTGGTGTGGAGCACTTCCCAGGGAGGGTGAGCACGGAGGAGGCCCTGCATCGCCTTATGAGCTTCAGGGTGTAACTGACCTATTTTATTGGTAATAGCGGGCCCTTTTTGTGCCTGGAGTAAACCACGCATGTGTCCACAGCGGGTGTCCCTTTCCAGCCGTCCTCGGTTCCGAGCGGGCCGTAGATGTGTGGTGGTGGCTGTCCAGCTTCTCCCCGATGACACGTTCATGGCCCCTCTCTGGCCCGCCGTCCCTTCCCTGGTGGCCCCCGTGTGCCCTCCTGGCGTTTGCTTTTCGGCCCGGGTCCTGCTTCTCAATCATGTTCAGAATTGGGTTACTTGCAGAATGGAGTCATTATCTTTAATGTTCAATAACTGTGCCACAAAGGTAATATAATAACATTCGAGAAATGTAATTTAGAGAGGCTTTCTGCTCAGGCCTTGTGTGTGTGTATGTGTGTGTGTTTAATCTTTCATAATCCGGTCCCCGGGGCTAAGAAGAACCTTGTTTTCCCGCTGTCTTCTGCTTGGATCGTCCCTTTTCTTTTGTCTTCGTTTTTGCTTGGCAGTGTCCTGAGTGATCTGCATTGGGGGTTGTCCGTGTTGGGTGCTAGAAGCAGAGTGGACGTTGGGCACTGAGGGTGCCCTGAGCCGTATAGCTGTGCTGCCAGGTGTGGGGGTGGGGAGCGGAAGTGGAGTGTTGTGGGCCTCAACTCTGTGCTTTTTGTGCACGTGAATGCTGTGCCCTGCTCTGGGTGACTTGACTTGACCCTCAAGCCTGGGCTGCTTCACATCTCTCCAGATAGAATATACCCATAGCAGGTGGATGGCTCTTAGCGAAGAAATGCCTGGAGGTAAAAAACCCTGGCGGTGCAGAAGGAAGAGTCCTTCTTTTATTTTGTTGTTCTGTTTAGGAACATAAAATGGAATGTAGACATTCTGATCTACCTTCTTGGAAGAAGCATCGTGATACCTAGTCTTTGAATTTGCAAATCAAAGGTCTCATTTCCCGTGGGTGGCGTCCCCTTGAGGAAGAAGGCAGTTATACCATTGAGTTGTCCAGTTAAGCGGCATAGACCATAATGGTGGCCCTGTTTTGCATCCTGAGGGGCTGTGGACAGGAAGTCAATGGCAAGGTTCATAAAACACGTAGAGATTTTTCAGAGAAAGGAGCCATAGAGATGTAAGGTGGTGTGGTGGCATTGGGAACCTCCCACACAACCTCCATGCTCTCATTCTGTGACAAGTTCCCTGCGCCCTCCCCTCTCACTCTGTTCTCAAAGAAAACCAGAGGGTCTGGGTCTGACTATGCGCGAGCATCCCATCCCCTCCAGCAGTGAATCTGTGGTCTCCATCTTACATCTTTGAAGGCGTAGGGTAGGCCCACTCTCAAATTTTCCAGTTTTTCTTTTTCTCTTTCCTGAGATTGCTTTATAAATAATGAGCTGGCTTGTCTTCAGGAGTCCAAGTTAACAAGACAGCCCTTGAACATCAGCATCAAACAGAGTCCGGTACAGAGCAGGCATTTGCTTTTCCATCTAGATCACTGGTTTCTCTTTCAGGCTCCCTTATGCTGGGGCTGAGGAGGGGATGATTGGTAGAGGTGAAGGTGGCCACAAGGGTGGGGAGAGGTTCTTAAAGGAAAGGTTAAGAAGACTGCTTTTGAATTTCACGGACACTCCCGTTTTTGACCCTGTGATGTGTTCTTAAACATATCCCAGCCTCCTCCAGCTCCTGGGAAGGATCGCAGAGAGTGAGAGCCCAAAGTCGTGTGTCACGCCAATCGAGACATAACTAAGGAAGTGCAGACTTGTTAAAGACCTTTATTTCGAATGCAGAGATATCATCCTTTTTCAAACGTTAGATCCAACCCTGTGTCTTCTAGGGACATAGTTATACATGCCATTGGTTTAACATTTTAACTAAATTAGCTAGATACTTTGGTTCAACAAATGGTCAACTCAGGCAGCTTCTTAGCTGATTTTTAACAAAACGGAGCCTGTCAACTGCTTGAATCAGCGGATCATTTGTGTGCTAGAGCCAGGCCTCGAGTGACAAGAGGAAACTGATCTGTGATGGGTGGCTATGGTCAGACTTAAGGAAGATCCAGAGAACTCTAACCATGGAGCCATAGCACCTCCCGCAATAATGAAACGAAGTCATAATCCCCATGCCTCGAGGTCTTTTCTGCTTTCACACGAAGAGGTATTTTTTGCTTATGTTGAAAAGCACACCAAAGATATTGACGCACTTGGCAGGCGCAGTGGAGGTGATGAGAGAGAACTTTCTGGAGGCATTTGGGCAGTAGAGATATGATTCCACTTGGGGTTTTTTAAGTCCTTTTGGAAACGCCACTTTTCAGGGACTCGAACTAATTGACTCAAAGATATCCATTAAGCGTGCTTAGAAAATTTCTTCCTTCTGGGGGCGCCTGGGTGGCTTAGTCGGTTAAGGGTCCGACTTTCGCTTGGGTCATGATCTCGCGGTTCGTGGGTTCGAGACCCGCGTCGGGCTCTGTGCTGACTGCCAGCTCAGAGCCTAGAGCCTGTTTCAGAGTCTGTGACTCCCTTTCTCTCTGACCCTCCCCTGCTCACGCTGTCTCTCTCTCTCTCCTAGAAATAAATAAAACATTAAAAAAAATTAAAAAAGAAAAAAGAAAATTTCTTCCTTCTGGTTTTGCATGAACTGGCTTTGCCTGAAAGCCTTTTTTCTTTGGACTTCATTCTCAGAATGGCTTGGGTGGATTTACTTTGACTTGATGGCTTTGGGTGTCAGGAGGCCTGGTGGAGTGTGAGACTGCTCTGGGAATTAAGGTTTGCTAAGACCGCTCTGGTCCAGACTTGAACTTGTGGGGACGTCTCTGCCCCTCCATTATTCATCTTTATAACCCTGTGTCTAGCCTGATGTTGGTTTTAAGGTACGTAGGTCTCAGTGAATTTGCAGTTCGGTGGTTTGGCAGCTGACAGTACTTGAGCTTATTTGAATTGGGCTCCATTTGCGGCTCGGACTCTGGGGAGGAAAGCTTTAGGGTCCCGGAAGTGGTGGCTAGTGTCTGTGCTTGCTAACTCAAGTCTCTCCTCTCGGACTTTGTAGTTGAGATCCCTTATTGAAATGTTCTGAATCTCCATGATTACAGGGTAGCACCATTTAATACCAGAGGCAAACAGAGCAGTCAGAGGTGTGGGTAGTAATCTGAGCGGGGATGATAAGGGCCGAGCAAAGAAAGATGCAGTTAGGAAGGGGGTTTGGGTCTACACAGTGCATGAGGGTGAGTCTTGGAGACTTCTTTTTTTTTTTTTTTTAAATGTTTTATTTATTTCTGAGAGAGAGAGAGACAGTGTGAGCAAGGGAGGGTCAGAGAGAGACGGAGACACAGACTCTGAAGCAGGCTCCAGGCTCTGATCTAGCTGTCAGCACAGAGCCTGATGCGGGGCTCAAACCCACAAACTGTGAGATCATGACCTGAGCCAAAGTCAGACGGTTAACCAGCTGAGCCACCCAGGCACCCTAGTCCTGGAGACTTCTGAAGGGAGGCTCTTTTCCCCGGCCATTACCCTCGGGGTCCTCTGCTGGTATATCCCAAGTCTTGATGGGATACTGGGATTGTTATTTCAAGAACAAAACTTTTGCTTAGTGAGGTCGACCATGCTTTTCCCCGGTCCATCTACTGGTTTTCACTCCCCCATCCTTATTAACTTTATGTCCCTTGCCCGGATCTCTGTCCCCTCTCCTCAGTTCATGTCCATCACTTTCTGAAACAGCCCGATCAAAAACTCAGCTCTTCCCAGATCCTTTCTATGGTCTTGCCTCAGCACTCTATAATTTTGTACTTACTCTTTAGTGATTTCATTTATGTTTGACTTCGTAGATGGTACATTTCAGAGTATTTTTTTTTAATTTTTTTAATGCTTATTTTTTGAGAGAGAGAGAGTGCAAACGGAAGGGGCAGAGAGAGAGGGAGACACAGAATATGAAGCAGGCTCCAGGCCCTGAGCTGTCAGCACAGTGCCTGATGTGGGGTCCGAACCCACGAACTGGGAGGTCATGACCTGAGCTGAAGCCAGACACTTAACCGACTGAGCCACCCAGGTGCCCCGGTACATTTCAGAGTATTTGTATGCCAAAGCAAGAGCTGACCCACTCAAACTTAACTGTAAGAGCCACACTACATTAATTTTCAGTTTTGGGGATTATATTTGATTCTCAGAAAAACCTCTGGGAGCCATTATGGTTGTTTCCATTGTATAGATGATGAAACAGACATTCAGAGAGTTGTAGTGACTTCACCAAGGTCACACAGCCTGGTGAGGGGAAGAGGTGGGATTTGAATCCTTGTCTTCTGCCTCCATGTCCAGTATTTTTTTCCAGAACCACACCTTGCTTCTTAGCTTGGCCGATCAAATAAATTCTGCCCTCAAAAAATTCGACTCACTATTTAAAAAATGGAAGCCTTTGATAGCAGAAATACCCTCTGAACACTGTTCTTGTTTCCCCTAGGAAATAGCTGGACTTAGAAAAAAGGAGTAGGCTCAGCCTTTAGAAAAAGATGTTTTCAAGGTTTACTTATTTCTCTCTTTTTTTAATGTTTATTTTTGAGACAGAACATGAGTGGGGCAGGGGACAGAGAGGCAGACACAGAGTCTGAAGCAGGCTCCGGGCTCCCAGCACAGAGCCTGACGCGGGGCTCGAACTCACGAACTGTGAGATCATGACCTGAGCTGAAGCCAGACGTCTGCTCAACTGACTGAGCCACCCAGGCGCCCCAGTTTATTTATTTTATGTGAAGCATTTGTCAAATGCCAGCCCTGCTCCAGGTACCATGCTGGCTGATGGGAAAGGGGACAGTCTCAGATGGGGACAGGGTTCCTGCCCTCCCTGAGGGAGGTGTGACACCACGGTGGCAGATTTCCCATGTGCTTGTGAATCTGGGAGACTGATGGCCAGTGTTACGGCTGGTAGGCCGATGTCACCTTCATTTGCTACAAGCAGGCTTACAGTATAAACTGGCTTTCAGGGTGCTTCGATGGGTGCACAGATAAGCAGCTACACGCAGTGGAATATCATCCAGTGTTAAAAAGGAATGAACTTCTGGTGCTTCAGCACATGTCACAAACCCGAAGACATCGTCTTTGTGAAATAAGTGAGACACCCAAGGACAAATACCGTGTGTTTCTGCTCTTCGGATAGGCGAATTCACAGGGAGAGGAAGTACAGGATACCAGAGGCTGGGGGGAGGCTTTCCGTCCGGGGCAACGAGACTGTCCTAGGAATGGATGGCGGTGGCGGTCGCCAAACAGCGTGCGCACCCGCCGTTGACTTACGTGCCTCGAAACAGTGAAAGCGGTAAATTCCATGTCGTGTGTTTTACCACACATGCACACAAACGATCTTCCAGAATGTTGCCCATGATCCTTATAAACATGTTTTGGGGCGAGAGGAAGATGGGCATCATCGTGGCAACCGGTCTTGGGGAAGCAGGCGAGACCCCACATGCCACCAAGCGGGTTTCGGAAAGCCGACGGCGCCGGGGTGAACGCCCTTCCCGTGAGACGTGAGCTGTTTCGAGAGTGTTCAGAGCGGCCCTGGCGAGGGCAGAAAACTGGACCGGGATCCGGGTAGCTCTTTCACAGCCGATTGGGTAATGAGAGGAGTGCTCTCGGAGAAACGAGAACATGTGTACTGGAAGGCTGCCTTCGCTTAATGTCCCACGCGGTCTAGGAGGCCAGATGGCATTTTATGTGGTTTTCACAACTGTGATTTTGGATTGATTACTCAACCTGTTTGTGCTCCTAACCCAGCTCCCTGCCTCCCGCCTGCCTGCGAGCGTCACCCGCCTTCCCCGAGCCAGGTGGGGGGACTGGCGTTGTTGGATTTTTCCTTGTGATCAGCGCATCAGTGCCAGCCTCTCCTACCTGCAGACCTATTCGCCTACCCGGCGTCTAGCGTGGAAAAGGAAACCCTTTTTCCAACAGGTCTGATCAAATGAATGGCTTTCACTTTGCATTTATATTCACAGGTGGTGTTTTCATAAGAAAAGCTAATTCATTTTCTTTTTTCTTAAAAATTTTTAATATTTATTTTTGAGAGAGAGAGAGAGAGAGAGCGAGCATGAGTGTGGCAGGAGCAGAGAGAGAGAGAGAGAGAGAGAGAATCTGAAGCAGGCTCCAGGCTCTGAGCTGCCAGCACTGGGCAAAGTACTAGACACAGAAAGGTGAAAAAGGACTGAAAGAGATGACGTACAGGAAGTTCTGACATGTCATCTCCTTCAGTCCTTTTTTACCTTCCTGTGTCTAGTACTTTGCCCAATGCTTGACGTAGCAGTCCTGAGAAGGAGGTGAGCGGGGATCCTCACTTCCTTTGAGGAAAGTGAGGCACAGAGAAGTTTGGGAGTATGCCTGAGGCTGCAGAGCTGCCACTGGCTAGAGCTGGACCTGGGGACTGTATCTGCTGGGTTCATATCCACCATCCCACGATACCTGCAGGAAAAGAAAATCCATTCTGGTGTCAATAATTTCTGCATTAACTACCATTCTCAGTTACTTTCAGGTCATTGTTGTTCTGTATTATTTTTATTTTTTATTTATTAAAAAAATTTTTAGTGCTTTATTTCTAAGAGGGAGAGAGAGAGAGAGAGACAGCATGAGCAGGGGAGGGTCAGAGAGAAAGGAAACACAGAATCTGAAGCAGGCTCCAGACTCTGAGCTGTCAGCACAGAGCCCGACGCAGGGCTCGAACCTACGAACATGAGATCATGACCTGAGCTGAAGTTGGATGCTTAACCGAATGAGCCACCCAGGTGCCCCATTTTTATTTTTTAAAGTTTATTTTGAGGGAGAGAGCAGGCACATGTGCCCACACAAGTGGGGGAAGGGCAGAGAGAGAGAGAGGGAGGGAGGGAGGGAATCTCAAGCAGTCTCTGTGCTGTCAGTACAGAGTCCAGTGTGGGGCTCGAACTCACAAACCGTGAAACCATGACCTGAATGGAAACCAAGAGTCAGATGCTCAACTGATTGAGTCACCCAGGTGCCCCTCATTGTTGTCCGTCCGTCCGTCCATCCTTCCTTCCTTTCTTTCTTTTTCTTTCTTCCTTCCTTTCTTTTTCTTTCTTCCTTTATTATTATTATTTTTTTAATGTTTAGTTATTTTTGAGGGAGAGAGAGACAGAGTGTGAGCAGGGGGAGGAGCAGAGAGAGGGAGACACAGAATCCGAAGCAGCTCCAGGTTCTGAACTGTCAGCACAGAGCCCGACGTGGGGCTCGAACTCTAGAACCATGAGATCATGACCTGAGCCAAGACGGACGCTCAACTGACTGAGCCACCCAGGTGCCCCTGTTGTTCTTTATTAAATAAGTCACAGTGGCCATTTGAACTCTGCAAAATCCTCTTTTCATTTTCTTTGTTCTTTAGTACCTCCATGATGAGGGTCTTCTCTGGACCCATTTGAACAGATGAGTTGGAGACTAAGCAGGATGTGGGGAGGGGACCTGCCTTGGCTCCCGCACCTGGGCTCCCATTGCCCCAGCAGGGAAATTGGGGGGGTATCAGATGTTGCAGAATCTACTTCTGTGAAGCCTTGCGGAAACTTCTCAATGTGCTGGTCCAGTAGACTGCCCTGCTACCTGCAGAAATTCTGGTACCATGCCGGGAGCGAGAGTGTCGTGAGTGTGTTGTCTTCATCTTTGTGTTTCTGGTACTCTGCCCAGTGCTTGACGTAGCAGGAACTCAGTGATTATTCATTGAGAGGAAGCTCTGAAGATATTGGCTCCTTGTTGTAGGGAAGTACAGTAAATTGACTTGCTCAACGAAAAGTCACTGTGGTAGGATTTCAGATGTAGCCCATTCATTACTTCTCTCCCTCCTTACCCCAAGAGATTTTTCCTGTCTTTAGCTCAAGTTCCTCTTAAAACACAACCATCATCCTCTCATTGGTAGGGCCAGAAATGAGCTAAAATCTCATTGGACGACGGTGAAGTGCGATGCGACTATGTGGGCCCTCTTCTGTGGCTTCCGTGGCTTCCCCTTGTCCCCTGCCCCCAGCCTGCAGTGTGTGAGAGGGGCGGCCGGGGCTCCCTGGCTGTGGCACTGTGGGTTATTACAGTGACATATCTTGGACCTGAGCTTGAGCAGGGATCATCCTGTTTCCTGTTGGAATTGATTTTCTGTCCAACTTTCATTTCCTATCCTACATTCCTCTGGGGTCAGAGCCGCTTCGTGAGACAAAAGCAGGGCTTTCTCCTTTGGAGATATTCCTGAATTCTCTTCGGCCGTGTATTTATCGAAGTGGATAGCCAGGCAGTACAGTAAAGTGTCTGCCTGGCAAAGTCTGGCCATCCAGCCTGATGTCATGGCCTGGGGACTGGGCTCACGAGGCTCCGGCCGGAGCCCCAGGTCACCCTGGCGCGTGCCCTGTGTCTTCCCTCCCTGGCATGTCTTCATTTGTCAGGTGGCCTTTCTTCTCGGCAGCCCGCATCGGCGAGCTCTTCAGGAGATAGGAAATGTTATCATTTCAAATGTTTACTGCTTAAATGAGCCTGGTTCAGATCTTAACAACCTGTTGGTGGACCCGGATCGGATCGCACAGAAATCCCTGGCCAGGCCCTCTGCCTTCCAGTCTGTGCCTGGTTATTTCCCAATAAACATTAAGATCATAAACTCCGGACCATCCCGCAGTTGGCAAGATATGTGAAGACCAAGTCCTTAAGAGGCTAAGTAGAAGTCCCCCATTGGATCCCAAGTCCCCAGTACCCATGTTTGTTCTAGCTGCTCCGTCTCAGTCTGAGATCATGCTGTCTAAATCAAACAGGATAACGATGTCAATAAGCCACCATTTTATTAAGTTTTCCAAAGACAACGAATTTCATTTGATCTGTTATCATGACTTACGTTACTACATCTTCGAGCACTCATCTTCCATCATATTTCTTGGATTTAGGCACAGGAGTCTACATCAGCTTATTTGCAATTTCACAGTCAAGGTCCTGTTTCCCGATGTGTAATTGTAACGACAGGATTCTGTTTGTTAGCATGTTATTATCAGTAGTAATCAGAAAAACCTAATATAAGTTTACTGTAATGCCATGATGTGTGCCAGCCCATTGGAGCTCAATAATCTCTCATTGGGAGAGGAAGCTGGTGACGTGGTGAAGTTTTGTGGGGCTTGTTTTGGAATTATTTCTAAAACATGGTGGCTGAGAGTGCATGGGGCTGCATGACAGCGGCTCCAGAGGGGAAGGCGTGGGCATCTGTGAGGACACTGAACATGTGCAGGCTCCCCCCTCAGAACAGACGTGATGCTTCTCAACCTGGTGACTTTGTTGGAAGGTTTTCTGACTCCGAATCTTCCCCACTTCAAGTGAGGATCCCTGGGCACGCTCCTGGAGTAGCTGGTCACCTGACACGAAAGAAAAATAAAAAAGCATTCCCGTTCCAGGAGAGGAAACCAGCCACGTACCCAAGGGGCACATTCTGTATTGTCTTCTGGAGAAAGGAAAAAGCACTAATGACAAATAAGTCTGATGGAGTTTGGATGATGTCGGTCTCCTTCTTTGATGGTCCCAGAGAGCCAAGTTCTCGGGTATCCCCTCCAGGCTCGGTTCTCAACATGGAGGCTCACAGATGTCACAGTATCTCAGTCTCTTCTCTGGTCCAGCCAGGTCCCAGAAAAGACCAGAAAAAGGCTCACCGTTGAGTGCAAACCTGATGGGGAGTCAGGAGGATGTTTTTCCTCTTGGAAGGTGTATCCGACTAATGATACAAAATGGAGCCGGTATCATTTTAGATTCTGCTCTTGAATCTGTAGCGTGATCAAGGAAGAAGGATTCCTTGTCTTTCCTTTCACTCTTCCTCTCTTTGGTTCTGAATATCTTTTCCTCTTCTCCTTTCTCTGTGGATCTGCTCCATCCCATTCTCCATCAGTTTATGGACAGGCCCATGTGGAAATAAAAAATCAAATGACCCACAAGCCTTTCTTACTGCTGTTCTGACTCGCCAACCATTGCCCGACTTTTTTTTTTTTTTTTTTTAAAGAAAAGTCTGTGCTTTGAGGAAAAATCTACAAGAAAAGTCTATGCTCTGAAGAAAAATCTACACCCACTGCCTCACAACTAATTCATCTCTTTAAAAAATGTTTTTTTAATGTTTATTTATTTTTGAAGGAGAGAGAGACAGAGCATGAGAGGGAGAAGAGCAGAGAGAGAGGGAGACACAGAATCCGAAGTAGTCTCCAGGCTCCGAGTTGTCAGCACAGAGCTCAACATGGGGCTCGAACCCACGAACCAGGAGATCATAACCTGAGCCGAAGTTGGATGCTTAACCAACTGAGCCACCTAGGCGCCTCACAGTGAATTCACCTCTTAATTAATTGGTTGTAAATTCCTTACGCTGTCCCCAGACTATCTACCAAATGTGGGCAGCAGCTTTTCTGGTCGCCAAACCTAATCACCGAAATCTTAAGTTATTTAGTGAGCCCTCACTATTTTTGTTTGTTTTCTGTTTTACAGCACCAATGCTCTTTTAAAAAGTTTTTTTAACGTTTCTTTATTTTGAGAGAGAGAGAGAGAGACAGAGTGTGAGCAGGGGAGGGGAGATACAGAATCTGAGGCAGGCTCCAGGCTCTGAGCTGTCAGCACAGAGCCCGACGTGGGGCTTAAACTTACAAACCGTGAGATCATGACCTGCGCTGAAGGCAGACGCGTAACCCACCGAGCCGCCCAGGCGCCCCATACAGCACCGATACTCTTGACTCCATTTCCATTCTGGAAAATCTTTCCCTGTTTTGGCTCTCTGACACATGCGGCTGATGAGTCTTAAATGGAGTGATGTATGTGAGCGCTCGGAGGCTGCTCAAGGAGTTAATGATAAATATTAACTGTCTTTGTTATTTTGGGGCCACCGTGTTTCCTAGTTTGATGCTCCCTGCCTCCTTTCTCTTCTGTTGGTTTTATGTATTCTCTCTGTTCCTTGAATGCAGACATCTCCCTGTGGACGCCTGTGTCCTTAGCCCAGAGTGGATTTCCCATGAAACTGGCGAGGTTTGAGCTTTTCAGGGCCTCTTACCTGCGTGCTCCGCCTCACGGCGTGGAGTGCCCATGCGCTGTGTTCACATGCTGTGTGTTTTTCTCGGATTTTCGCCGTGGGTGGTTAAGACTACCCCCTTCCATCTTGTTCCCCTTGGCGGGAGGGGTGGGAGCAGCTGTGAACACTGCTGCCAGCCTGTGGAGCCAAAATCCAGTCGCAGATCCGTTTAGCTCCCAACGCTGTGGGTTACGTTTATGTGGTTCTCAGTCACTTCTGTGTCCAGTGAAGTTAACTGGGATCGCTGTATAGGAGTGGCTCCCTCCTGCCGACTATACCAGCTCGCTCAGTTCCGGAGGTCACATGGTAAGAGGACAGTGCTGTTGGCACCGGAAGTGGAGGAGAAAGGTACAGAGCCAGAAGCTGGACCATGGGGACTTCTCCAAACTATCAGTTTAAACATCATCCCCGTGCTGAGAAAAGGACTGACTCATCTTCTCTCTATAAAAACTGATATTACGAACTTGTCACATGGAGAGAACATCAGAAGTATACTGACAAAATATGGTGAAATATGCACAAGTGGCAAAAGAAAAAATTAGGTACATTGGACTATGTGAAAATAAAAAAAAATTGTGTCAAAGGAGATCATCAAGAAAATAAATAGCCCACAGGATGGGAGGACATTTGGCAAGTCATTTATCTTATAGGAGACATGTATCCAGAATATATAAAGAGCCCTTACAGCTTAATAATAAAAAGGCAACCAAATTAAAAAATGAATAAACAGACTTGGTTGCCAGAGGGGAGAGGGGTTGGGGCCGGCGGACAAAATACGTAAAGGGGATTAAGAGGTACTTATTTATAAAATAAATAAGTCTTGAAGATGAAAAGTACGGCATGAGGAATATAGTCAATAATATAACAGTGACTAGATTTATTGTGGGGACCATTTCATAATATATAAAAATATTAAATCACTAATAGGATATTGTGTGTAAATTATATTTCAATGAAAGAAAATGAACACGGGCATCTGGGTGGCTCAGTCAGTTAAGTGTCTGACTCTTGATCTCAGCTCAGGTGATTATCTCATAGTCATGAGATTGAGCCTCCTGTGTGGGGCTCTGTGCTGATAGCTCAGAGCCTGCTTGGGATTCTCTCCCTCTCCTTCTGCCTCTCCCCTGCTCTCTCTCTCTCTGTCTCAAAATAAATATACATTTAAAAAAGGGAAAAAACCCAAAAATGAACAAAGGACTTGAATAGACATTTCTCCAAGGAGGGTATATAAATGGCTATAAATACATGAAAAGATGCTCAGTGTCGTCAGCCGTCAGGGAAATGCACATCAAAGCTACACTGAGAGATCATTCCTACCCGCTAGAGGGATTGGAACAAAAAAGACGATATGAAGTGTTGGCAAGGGTATGGAGACATTAATTCCTCGTGCCTTGCTGGAGGAAATGAAGAAGGTGCAGCCACTTGACCGATCCTCTGAAAGTTCAACATAGCGTTAACCTTATGACCCCCAAATTTTCACACCCCAGTATATACCCAAGAGCAATGAAAAAGTACATCTGCGTGACAGGTTGCACGTGGATGTAGATAACAGCATTATTCATAATAGCCGAACTGTGGAAACAATCCGTATGTCCCTCATCTGACGAATGGCTGGACAAAATGTGGCCTATCCTGGAAGTGGAATAACGTCTAGCGATAAAAAGGAAGGAAGGAGTGATACGTCCTACCACACGGGGGAATCTTGTGAACATTCTGGTAAGTGAAAGAAGCCAGACAGAAAAGACCACGTATTGCGTGATTCCACTTTTATGAAATGATCGCAGTAGGTAAATCAGGAGGGAAAGGGAGTACAGTAGTAATTACCAGGGACCGAGGTGGGGAGCGACAGCTCGTGAGTAGGAAGCTTCTTTTCTGGGGGGTGAGAGCGGTCCCAAATCAGCAATGGTTGTAAACCCTGTCAATGTACTAAAAAATATACGTGTTAAGTGGGTGAATTATATAGTGTGTACGTTACACCTCGGTAAAGAAATTTGAAACATGTAGGAAAAAAAGCTTTATAGAGGTGTTTCCATAACTCTAAGATTTATTCAACGCCTTCAAATGAAGTCCAGACTCCACAGCTTGGTTTTTAAGGCCTGTTACTTATATAGAACATTTTTCTTCCTTCATCTGTTCATGTGTAAACCTTACACCTATTCCAACGCCGTGATTTGTTGCACTGGCTGTGTCTTCTCCTTCCGGAGAGAGATTCCCTTCATCCCTCTTGTACAGCCCTCAGCGTAGTGTGCCCTGTGTTCTATTTGTTTGTCTACATCTCACGGAGAGCTCTTTGAGATCAGGAGGTATTGCTCACGCACGTTGGCGTCTCTCGGAGCCCCTGGCGCCTGGTAGTATCTGGCTGGTACCTGGTGAATTTTTACTTCGTGATAGAATGAATGGATTGTGAAATTGTTAGACGCGACCCTGGATCTGACACCGCTTTTGCCTCCTTCACAAGAGTTTTTCAAGAACAGCGTGAGATCAGACATACAAAGACATTTCCGGAGACCCTTAAAACTCTCAGCCGTGCAAAGCATTATGATTATCTGTAACCCTGGTTACTCTTCAAATTAGTGTCAATCAACTTTTGGCGGCACTCTTAAGATCTCTTATCGTCTGCGTTAGTTTGTCAGATGAGGTAATGCACTTTTTTTGGGTACAGTTGTCACTGAAGAGATTGGCAGCGTTTCAGAGCGGGAAACAAAACTGTCTGATGCGCAGGGCCGTGACAGAGAGGGAATGGTATACCAGAAGCTCTGTGAAAACACTTAAATCCATTTCAGCAAGAAGGAGTTGTGATCTGCTAAACAAATTAGCGTTCTGTTCTGTTTCTCCACTCCTGCTAATGAGTGAGCCCCAGAGACTCCCGGTCCTGGGCGATAAGCTCCTGATACCGATTCAAGTTCAGTTGAAAGCGCCTTCCCCCTAAGGATCTTAGTTTAAAAACAGAACTCTTTAAGTAACTATATTTATCAAACTAAAAATAGTTAAAATAGACAGAGATGCATAGAGAATGAGGTAATAAACCTACCACCCATGTTTAACAAATGCATTTTTTTTTCTACGTTTGCTTTGGAGTTTCTTTTTAATGAAAACATTTCCAAGGGTGCCAAATCTCTCCTTCGCCTCTGAAGCCCCATCTTCCTTCCCCTCCCTGAAAGTAACGATCATCTTCTACCAGGAACCCTTAACGGGTTGGTCTTCCTGTCCAGCTTCGATGTCAATTCTTGGGACCATTTTCTAACTTCAAAACTGTTCATCTCCTCTGTTCCCCATATTCAGAGTCCACATTGGAGCCCATCGAATGGGGTTTTTCCCCAAGTCCATTCAAGTCAACCACTGGGAAAGGGGAGGTCAGTTACACCATGGCACTTGTCACCACATTCCTGGAGTTCTGGCAAGAGGAAGGAGAAGGCTGTGTGGTCTTGTCTTTGAAATCTGAAAGCTCGGTGACACTGAGAACCTCTTGTAAGTGGTGTGGTCTAGTTTTACAGACTGTCACATTGCAGATCAATCCAATTCTGTTGCGGTTTTGGGGAAAATGACACCGTGCTAGGTACAGGGGAGAGGAAAATGAGATGATGTATGTGGGGACAGGTGTGTGAGTACACACATCTTATTCTCATCTGTACCTGCCTCATTCGAAATAAGCTTGTGGTGTCTTTTGAAAACACATGCAGTGATAGAAACAGAAATTCACATTCTAGATTCGATCAGCCTTTAGAATACAGGCTACGAGGTGTGACAGCTCAGAGCTCGGAGTGTGCTTCGGATTCTGTGTCTCCCTCTCTCTCTGCCCGTCCCTAGCTTGTGCTCTCTCTTTCTCTCTCTCTTTCAATAATAAATAAAGAAAACTTAAGAAAATTGTAAAAAATACTTAAAAAACAGATCAGTGGTAACATTTATGGCACACCTCGAAGCACTTTACTTAAAAGACTCCTAATGGAACTGAGGGACTCAGAGGTCTGGGAAGGCATCCAGGGTCACAAAACTGGGAAATGCTGTGGTATTTTCAGGTCCCTAATCTGAATAAAGCTGATCTGCCACTTGCTCTCAGGGGTGAAGGTAGGAGAAGGCTTGTGGGGACCACTTGGGTATTGACCCTTTGTCTGTGTCTTGGGAAAGAGGGGCAGACGGGTGCACCGTGAGTGCCGGTTGCTGGTGGCAGTGAGAGAGCTCGTGGAAAGGGGGCTGCCCGCAGGAGGCAGTGTTGGGGGGCAGCCGCTGAACCAGAGCAGGGATGGCGCCGAAGTTATTGGACACTGAACTCTGGGCTTCCCGCACTACACCGCTCCCTCCCCTCGTCCTTCGGAACCTGGCGGGGGGGGGGGTTCTCTGCAGAGAGGGGGGTGCAAATATCAGCATGAAGCCGAGGGAGAGACCCGGCTCAGAGAGCACACGCAGGTTCTCGAGAAGCAGAAGGGGAGACAGAGGCGTGGCTGGTGTCTCCCTGTGTGGGCATCGTTCTCGCCCCCCGGGTTTTTCCTTTGCTCTTGTCCACTTCCTGGGATCCAACCTCAGCTCACAGAGAGCACGTGTGACCTGGGGCATGGTACCCTGAGAAGGCCTGCGTTTCCCCGTTGTGGCGGGTGGCCCACCTTGGGTCTGGACGGTGGCTCTCACTGCCATCAGTGGATAGGACTGTGCTTAGTAAAGCTGTCTCTGAAGCTGAGGCTGGTCGGTCGCCCACGTGTCACCGTCTCTCCTGGAACAGGTTCTGCTTGCTCTTTAGGGGGCCAGGGTGGTCTGCTCCGTCTGGAATCAGAGTCGGCCGAGCTGGGTTGGGGTGTGGCCAAGGTGTAGCAGATCGAGGGCTTCCTGGGGTTGCGGGTGGGGAGGCAACATGTAGGTCTCAGACTGTCCAGCGTGGAGGTGGCCGTGTGGGGGGTGATGGGCACTGGGATCGGAGGCTCTTGACGCGCCGCTTCCCACCAGGTAAATATTGCTTTGACACCCAGCTTCGGATCAAAGCTGCGTGATGGAACTTGTATCAAGGATGTGGCCGATGGCCCGTGTCAGCTTGTTGGAGTTAAAAAAAATATATTTTAATTTGTTCGGTTCTCTGGGGAAATTACCAGAGCCTGCATGTGATAATCAGCTTTCAGAAACCCTGAAATTATTCAAGCCACAAAAATGAGATTTTTAATCTACATAAATAAAGAGGTCTTTTTTGCTCCACTCCCGACTCTTTTTTTTTTTTTGAGAGGAAGGGAGATTTAAGAAATTTCGAATTCATTCCTCCCCTTCTCCCCCAGGACACTGCCATTAGCGGTGGTAACAACACGCATAGACCACTGGTACCTGGTCCAACATCTTCATGAGAATTTTCTCTTTCTATTCTAAACTTCATGCCAACTCTTAAGGTGGGGGGGGTGATAAGTATTGCTCCCCCTTTTATGGAGGAAAGTGAGAAGTTGAGATTTGCCCAAGTTCACTGCTTACTGAGAAGCTGAGATTTGCCCAAGTTCACTGCTCACTGAGAAGCTGTGATTTGCCCGAGTTCGCTCGGCCGATGGGTCGCAGAGTCGGGACTGGAACCCAGTTCTTCCGGCAACTGGCTCAACACTCTTCCACCTTACAGGGCAGCCTCCAGGTGGCACTAGTAGAAGAGGGTCTCAAAGAGAATGGAGGCGGGGCGCCTGGGTGGCTTAGTCGGTTAAGCGTCCGACTTTCGCTTAGGTCATGATCTCGCAGTTCGTGGGTTCGGGCCCCGCGTCCGGCTCTGTGCTGCCTGCCAGCTCAGAGCCTGGAGCCTGTTTCAGTCTGTGACTCCCTCTCTCTCTGACCCTCCCCTGCTCACGCTGTCTCTCTCTCTCTCTCGTCGAAATAAATAAAACATTTTAAAAAAAAATTTAAAAAAAATAAAAAATAAAAGAGAATGGAGGTGATGAAAGTAGGTTCATGTCACACTCTGCGCCCGTCAGGACCAGCGATGTTAAGTTGTGGTGACATGAAATCCCCATGCTTTAACTTGTTTTTAACACAAAGTCCCCTGTGGGTCCGTGTCCCCAAACTGCTTTGATCTCCTGACCCCTCTGTGCCAGTGTGAGGCCTCAGGGAGAATCGAGTCAGGGAAAGGGGGACCGAGGGGGGTTACATGTTGGGTTCTCACTGCTTCAGCCTAGAAGTGACGGAATTCAATGCGGGCTGTGTGGCCCTGCCCAGGGGACACGAGCGGGGCCACCGTGTCTTCTGCGTGTCCCGGAAGGGGAGGAAGACCATGATGGGTGACTGCTGTGCAGAAGGGAGGCCAGGGGGCTGCGCTGTGGTGTGGGATCCCCTCGGACAAACACCAGTGTCACAGATCCGACGAAAGCAGTTTCCTGCTACCGGAAGTCACGCTGGAGGCCCCTCTGAGTGACAGACACTTAGCAGGACTAAACACCGCAGCCTGTCCTGGGGGTCTGGATGACGGTTCTGGGTTCGTCAGACGCCAATTTTACGGATACCATTTTCCCGGTTCAACCTTCAAGGATGCGCCTCGACCTGAGGAAGCGAAGTCTGGGATGTGAGGGAGGCCCACCCCGATTTGGCCCCTGACGCCTCCTTTGTGCTCATTGTTACCACCCCACCCCCTGCTGTCACCCAGGTCACTCTCCTCCCTTCCGGCCCGGCCTCGACACGTGGGGGCTGGCGCCTTGCCTCGCCCTCCCTCGCTGGCTCCTGACAGTTACACTCGGCGCAGGCCTAGCTGGTCCACAGAAGCAACTGAACACACACGTTTGTTAAGGAAACACAGGGGCGACATATGAGTGGGTGAGCGAGGCCTGACTGGACAGTGTGACACGATTGGCCCCCACGTCCTTCTCTGTCAGCTGTGCGCTAAGCCATCGTCTAGATGCTTAGTTTTGAGCTCTACCCCTGTTTCTCTTGATCTCAGCGTCCGGGCTCTTGGTAAATACCCTGATATTTCACTACTTTCCCTTAAAAGCAGTGGACCTACCATATTTTAGTGTAAAATGTCTGTTTCTTTAGCAGGGTTTCAAGTCATGTGATAATACACGGAGGGTGGCAGTGTCCTTAGATGCCTGAAGTGTTCGGCTTCTCATCCCCAGGTTGTTGTCCAGCGGGTCCAGAGTCTCACTGTGGGGGGATGAAGGTCCCCGAGATGGGGGTGGTGGTTGCACACCACTGAATGCACTGAACTGTACGCTTAAACAGAGTTGAGGGGCGCCTGGGGGCTCAGTCAGTTAAGCGTCCGACTTCGGCTCAGGTCGTGATCTCGTGGTCCGTGGGTTCGAGTCCCGCATAGTCTCTGTGCAGACAACTCAGAGCCTAGAGCCTGCTTCAGATTCTGTGTCTCCTTCTCTCTCTGCGCGCCCCTGCTCATGCTCTCTCAAAAATGAATAAATGTTCAAAAAAATTTTTAAAAGTCAAAATGGTAGATTTTAGAATTAGACAATAGTTTTAGAACTACACATTATTGTTATATATATAATTAGCAATTATATATGGAATTTCTAGTATATCTACTATATACGATATTAATTACATTGTTAGGTATTGTATCATCATAGGCAAGTGACAGGCACACACTGTTGAGTTTAGTCCCACGCAACTAGACTGCAGCCAGTTTCACGCTAGTGTGTGTGATTGCTTCTGCGTGGGCCAAGTGCATTTTGGCTCCCTGGCTTCTTATTTAGGAAAGTTATTCTCCAAATGAGACTCATTCTGGCTCAGTAGAAGCATCCTCCACCTCTTCTCCCTAGATGAAAAGCCCAGCTCAGTGATTTCCAAATCTTTTCTGAACTATCACCAGCCTCTTTTGTTATTTTGTTTCCCCCTCTCTGAGACAATTTGCTTTCAAAAACAGTTTTATCTGTCTTCGTCTTTCTCTGAGTGACTTATATCACTTAGCGTATGATTTCACTCCTATGTGGAATTTAAGAAACAAAACTAAGGAGTAAGAGGAAACAGAGGGACAGACCCAGAAACAGACTATTTTTGGGAGAGAGAGAGAGACAGAGTGAGCGGAGGAGGGGCGGAGAGAGAGGGAGAGAGAGACTCCCAAGCCAGCTCTGCACTGTCAGCACAGAGCCCACACAGGGCTCAAACCCACGAACCATGAGATCATTATCAAGACCTGAGCCGAAATCAAGAGTCAGATGTTCTACAGACTGAGCTACCCCGGTGACCCAAGACTCTTTAACTGTGGAGAGCAAACTGCTGGTCCCCAGAGGGGAGGTGGTTGGGGGGATGGGGGAAATACGTGGTGGGGATTAAGGAGCACATCTGCTGTGATGCGCGCAGGGTGAGGTACGAAAGCGTTGAACCGCTAGATTGTACACCTGAAACTAATATTACACTGTAAGTTAACTATACTTGAATTAAAATATAAATTTAAAAAAACCCAGCCTATGTTAGTTCTTCCCCCTGCCTTTATTAAGTAACGACTCATTTGTCCGCCCCATGCCGACATAACTAGACACCTGTCACTGTCCAGCAGTGATTGGCTGGGGCAGCCGGTCTGTCCACATTGATTCAGTATAATGGCTGCATTTGATACCATGCATAATGAATAAACGTGCTGTTTCCCTGCGGCGTTTGACATACTCACACCAGCACCGTCACCTCCAAGGCCACCAAGCAAGTGGCCTGCATTCCACTTGCTTCTGGCACATTTCCTTTAAGAGTCCTGGTGCCCGGCATGCCTGGTGCTGGCGCGGGGCTCCCGGAGGCCTGGTGGTAGATGCCCAGTCAGGGGAGCAGATTGGATCTGTTACGTGCCAGTGACATACGATGGCAACATCTCAGGGGTGGTATGCCTGCTCGTCCTCCCGGACTGGAACTTTGCTGCCACATTGTGTTTGTGCTTTACTGATCAACAAGAGGAAGACAAATCTAGAGACCTGCTTGAAAACAGGCACATTGTATTCGATTCTGTATTATTAAAAGATCTTAAAGGCTGAGCCTTAATTTTCTTCTCTGGAGAAGGAAGAAGTTGGACTAAGCTTCCTTCCAGCTCCAGAAATTCTAAAGTTCTAGCTAACAAAGAACACTATTAAGGGGGTCCTAATCGCCCTTGCATTGTTCTGTCCGGCGGCTCCAGGGGGTGCTTTTTCTGGGCTTCAGGAGGGTATTGCTGTCCCTTGGGGTTGATTGATCTGTTTGTTCTAAGCTGGAGGAGGTGGGAGCTACACGGGAGGCCATTTGTTTGGGGCACTGGTGAGAAAAACAGCCCGAGCACCTAAACGTCACCTTGGGGAATGGAGTAAGTCTCAAGGACATGCACGTGGCACCGGTGGTTTGATCTGAGGGAGAGGAATAAGTGGGGATGCCAGGGGAAGCCGGGGCAATGGCCTGGGGCCAAGGCGTGGTGAGAAGCAGAGAGCCCCGAGTGTGCAGCCAGAAGGACTTGGTTTCCTTAAATCTCCAGGAGGCGGACCCCCATTCCAGAGGCTGACTCTTCTCAGCATGCCTCTGGTCGCTTCCCTCGAGCCCCTTCAGACTTGATGCCCGATCAGAATGTGGTGTTTCTTGCCAGCGATGGGAAGATCTTCCGGTGAATAGACTCAAGACCTAAAACAAGAGAACTTTGTGAGAGTAGAGTGGCCACCGGGTTTTATCTTTCTCCAACAGCCCTGAAAACAGAGGGCACCCGCGGGAATTTAACACTTTTGAGCAATCTAATGTCTCTAAGATTACAGGTTACGCTTCACCTCATTTCCAGGTCAGAATAGCACTAGGCCTTCCTCTGAGGCAGACTCCTCTAGAAACAGAGATGAGGCAAATCTGTTCTGTTCTTAGTTCATGTGGCCTCTCTCTTGAGGGCTAAGAACTCAGATCTAGAAGAACCTGAAGGATATCAAATTTAAGTCTGGGTCGAATCAGCAAATATTTATTTATTAATGTTTGTTTATTTTTGAGAGAAAGAGCGTGAGCGTGGGCAGGGCAGAGAGAGAGGGAGACAGAGAATCTGAAGCAGGATCCAGGCTCCGAGGTGTCTGCACAGAGCCCGACGTGGGGCTCGAACTCACGGACCGTGAGATCATGACCTGAGCCGAAGTCAGATGCTTACCCAGCTGAGCCAGTCAGGCACCCCAGCAAATATTTATTAAGTACACACAAAAGGCAGGGCGCTATAGACAAAACAAATCAATCCATCAACATGAATACTTGCCCCTGGGGAGCAAAGGCAATACAATGAATGGCTGGCAAATACAGGTGTGAATTCCACTTAGTCTCCACAAGACGAAAGAAGAGGATGCTTCTGGAAAGAGAATTGTGCCAGCATCTGTGTGACTACCCCTCCGGGGCTTGGCTGGCTGTCCCCACTGCTTCTGCAGGGGACTGTCCTTACCCTGAGGGCGCATACCCGGTAGAATGACTTGCCCACCAGTGTCCGGCTGGCTCCTGAGCTGTGGGTAACACACGGGTGCCGGAATTGTCCTGTGGCTGAAAATTGTCATTTTCAGATGCTGACCTTTCACAGCGGGACTTTGCTGTGACTCTTGAAGATCATAGGGCTAAGACACAGGGCAAGGAGGGTGAGTTTGGGAGACTCTGACATACTCATTCGGGTTCTGGGGGGAAAGATGGTTCTGGGAACTCAGTCAGCTGTGCATGACTTCACTCTTGTGGCTGCTCGTGTGTCTGTTATTCCTGCGATATAACATGGCCAGGCTAGGTCAACACGGGCTACTGAGACAAGGTCTACAGGGCAAAGGAAAGAGAAAAGGGTTTCTCAAAGGCAAGGACAACTTACTAATTAAGAGCAGTCTAGACTGAGAGGTAACTGCAACATCACAGTTGCATTTTATCCTTAGGAAGAGGAACAAATTTATCAATAGGAAAAATACATCAAGGGATATTTGGATCATGGTTCTTGGGGGGATTTATATTAGTCTGTATTTCTCTTCTGGTTAACATGCATCTTTAGCTGGGAGGAAACATCTAAGATGCACAAAGCATCACACCCTGGAAAACAAAGCTGGGGGGTTTTGTCAATGATGGGGAGGGACGTGGTGCAACGTTGAGTCTGTGGTTATTCTTTTTTTTTTTAATAGTTTATTGTCAAGTCGGTTTCTGTATAACACCCAGTGCTCATCCCCACAAGTGCCCTCCTCCGTGCCCATCACCCCCCCTTCCCCTCTCCCCCACTCCCATCAGCCCTCAGTTTGTTCTCAGCATTCAAGAGTCTCTCATGGTTTGCCTCCCTCCCTCTCCCCCCTTCTTCTCCCCCACGGTCCTCCATTAAGTTCCTCCTAATCCTCCTATACGTGCAAACATATGGTATCTGTCCTTCTCTGCCTGACTTATTTCACTCAGCATAACACCCTCAAGTTCCATTCACGTTGCTACTACACGTGGCCAGATTTCATTCTTTCTCATTGCCATGTAGTATTCCATTGTATTGTGGTTATTCTTTAATAGGAAAAATGCCTTCTGAGGTGCCAGGAGATTCAAGGGGAGGGGGAGGCTTTCGTTCTGAAGTTGGACGATCTGGCAGAAGCACAGTAGGAAATCAGAGGCATAGAAAGGTCTCCAGAGGGGCCATTGGGAGAGATGGGGACGGGAAGGAAGGTAACCAGGAGGAGGAAATGCTGGTGGTTGGTGGTGTAGACTGTCCGGGCTCTCAGCTAGGCTGGGGCAGACCGCCAAGGGCTTTGAGTTTGGTGTGATCACTCTGCAGACCTCAGGGAACAATCCAGCGCAGCTGTGGGCATTCTTTCCCCTGAAGTTACAGCTCCCAGGGTACAAACGACAGAAAGCAAAACATGAGTGGACCAGACGTCACACAGCTATGCGGCGACAGGTCCGGATCTGAGTCCCTCACTGACTCCGACTTCTAGGAACTTTCTGTCCTTCTGCTTTCGTCTGCTGCGCTCGCCGACTTCGGGAATCTTTACGGCTGTCATCATTTGGTGTAAATAACAGCCCGCTGAGGAGCGGGCGACAATGTGGCAGTTTGCTGGGCCGCTCCTTGCTCAGCATTCCTCACGGAGCCTCCTGCTGCTGGCCGCGTGCCAGGCCTGACAAACAGCCATGAAAACGACTTGGCACAAGGTGATTTTTTAAAAATTCTTGTTGAAGTGACTCCATGACTGCATCTTTCGTGCTTGGTAAGATAATTGCTATGTTGTTTTTTGATTTAGATCAAAAGAAACATTGATACAATGATTTCCTGTACCTGGATTACAGAATGTTCTGTGATCTCTGAGCCGCGTCTTTTTGCGTGTACATCTCAGGCAATGCCTGTCCTTCCTTAAAAATGTATCTACAGGGGCACCTGGGTGGCTCAGGTGGTTAAGCTGACTTCGGCTTGGTCGTGATCTTATGGTTTGTGAGTTCGAGCCCCGCGTCGGGCTCTGTGCTGACAGCTCAGAGCTTGCAGCCTGCTTCGGGTTCTGTGTCTCCCTCTCTCTCCACCTCTCCCGCTCATGCTCTGTCTCCCTCTCAAAAATAAATACACGTTAAAAAATTTTTTAAAAATGTATCTACAGATTACTTGGGATGCACCATGATTAGAGTTGCAGCTCATTTTCCAGAATTTTTGTGAATTACTTGAATCCTGTGATCTCACTACGTATGGGGTCCGGGGTCCGTTTCTGCCGTTGAACTGGAGAAGAAAAGATTGTGCTCGAAAATGCATCCCGGTGGCTTTGCGAACATGTGAGTGGAAGCATTTTGAGGGTCAGATTCATGAGTCCGTGGTATTTTTCTATTGCACCTCTGACATGGATCGCTCAAGAGGGAATGCTTTGCTAGCATGGAAAGACAGGCTCAATGTTATCATCTTGTCTCCTGTTAACACGTACTTTAGGAAATGTATTTCTTCTTGGAAATCTGTAAGTTTTCATGAAGAAATGACACTGTGTTGTTAGAAATACCTGTAACTTACATTTGTTCAAAATGTTACTGTCCACACTGTGCTTTCATATATTTTATTTTATTTGCCTGTTACGATGGTCAGCGCTGTGAGGCAAATCAGCTATCGTTATTCTTTTTTTTTTTTTTTTTGATGTTTATTTTTGAGAGAGAGAGACTGACAGAGTATGAGCAGGGGAGGGGCTGAGAGAGAGAGAGGGAGACACAGAATCTGAAACAGGCTCCAGACTCTGAGCTGTCAGCACAGAGCCTGACATGGGGCTCGAACTCATGAGCCATGAGATCATGACCTGAGCCGAAGTTGGACGCTTAACCGACTGGGTCCCCCAGGTGGCCCCCAGGTGCCCCTCAGGCTTTCTTACCCCAGCCTTCCCCTCTTATCCACACCTGGCCATAGTAGGCTAGATCGGTTATAATTGAGGAGCCTACATTGATACATGGTCACGAACAGAGTGCACGGTTTACGTCAGGGTTCGTTCTTTGCGCTGTCCATTCTAAGAGTTTTGACAAACGTGTCACAACATGTCACCATTACGGTACACGCAGCATGAATGTTTCCTTGCCCCAAATATCCCCTGTGCTCACCCCTCCTTCCTCTCTAACCCCTGGCAACCGCTGACTATTTTACCTGCTCCACAGTCATTGTTTTGTCTTTTCTAGAATGACTTGTAGCTGGAATTGTACTTCATCCTTCTACTAACTTTTCAGGCCCCAGTGTTTCCCCTTCATTGTTTATATCAATAGCAGTGACAGAATTTACCATGTTTCTATTTGAGATAAAACATTTTCATGAACAGGTGACATTTTTTTTTTCACCACCGTCTCCTGAGCTCATTCTCAGTACCGGTTGGAATATGGTCAGTGGATTTCTGTCTTGATTAAAATGCCCCTGCCTGACATAACCTGATTTTCCTCTGAGGAAAATCCATAAGAATCTTCTACTGTAGCCTAACTGAGATTGTTCTCCAAGAGAACTTTACCTATTTCGGTTGAGAAAACGGAAACATTGGTAGAGGAAAAGTCTTGCCCAAGTAAAGACATCAGGAGAAGAGAAGTAAAAGCCAGCGCTCCCTTATCCCCATTGGAGATTCTGTGGAGTTTAGCTACGATTGGCCAATACCCGCAAAAGAGAGACCTTGAAAGGAGAGGGCAATGCCTGTTGGCTCAGCCCATCGACACATGAGCTCTGATGGTGGTGGCAGAAGTCATGGATTCAATCCTCATGTGAGTTCGTGGGTTACCTCGGAACTCACCTTTAAGTTCTAGAAGCCGTCGGGGGGCACATGTGGTACCCCTGGGTCATAAGGGGAACCTTGACAGCAAGTTTATTTCTCAAGTCCCCTTTACCCCAAACCCGGGAATAAAGAAGGTCAAACGCGCCGACCACACACAGGCAGATCAAACACGTGATTTTCTTTTGCTTGAAGGGTTTGAACACGAGCATTGGTTGAAGGAAAAGAATACATTCTGAAGTTATTTAATAGTGGCTAAAGCAGCAACAAACACATTGAGTAACTTATGCATTTGCTTGACATGCTTATTTATTGTGGGTTTTCTGTTGCCTGGATGGTAATTGCTTATAAGTATTAGTGATGCCCAGAGCGGCAAAAAGATGGAGGCATATAAACACTGAGTAAACCTTCTTGCTTTGTAACAGGGACAGAGTACTGTATTAAAAAGCTAACCGCAGGTTCACTGATGGCTTCTGCTTGCTTTTCTGGTGCTCGGGTAATAAATACAGGTGTTTTTAACCTCGTCAGTTAGATGGCAGCGTACTCTAGTCGAGTGCAGCCCCAGCTTACAGGTCAGTTTCTGCAGTTTGCTCCTAAGTCAGTTATTGATACCGTATTGGGGTGCCCCAGGGCAAGTCACCTGATGTCTTCTGATCTCCCTTGCCACATCTGTAAAATGGGAATAATCATAGTGGCAGGTGGCCTTGACTTATGAGGCGATACCTACAGGGAGTTTGGAGCTGTCGATATATAACCTTTTTTAAAAATGCTTGTTTATTTTTTAGAGAGAGAGAGACAGAGACAGAGATAGAACATGAACCAGGGAGGTGCAGAGAGCAAGGGAGACACAGAATCCGAAGCAGGCTCCAGGCTCTGAGCTAGCTGTCAGCATGGAGCCTGATGCGGGGCTCAAACCCACGAGCATGAAATCATGACCTGAGCCAAAGTCGGATGCTTACGGACTGAGACACCTGGGCGCCCCCCGATACAACATGAAGCTGTGACGCAGGTGTCCAGGTTAAAAGCATTTTAACATCAATATTTATTTTAGATGGCATGTGTACACATATATATATGTATGTTTTACTCACTATGTGTGTATTGTTATGTATAAGTGCGTATATCCACATATACGTGTGCGCATATATGTGTTTGCATATGTGTATATGTGTGTGCATGTGCATAAATGTTTGCATGTATATATGCATATACGTGTGCCTGCATATGTGTGTACATGCATGTACATGTGTATGTACGCATATGTGTGTGTATGTGTGCAATGCACGTGTGCACATACATGTGCTGATATGTGTACATGTGTATATCTGTGTCAGTATATATGTGTCTGTGTATACATGTGTATATGAGCATGTACATGTGTGTGCACACATGCATACTATGCGCATATACTTGTACACATGTGTATGTGTATATATGTGTGTCAGTATATGTGTGTGTATATGTAATACATGTATGCCTGTCCCCTGTTTTGTGCTTTGCAGTTGCACAAAATTCTTCCAACAGGCATCACCCCACTTGACCCTCCCCAACAGTCTCTCAGGAGGGGGGTGTTCTTGCATTCATTTTGTAACTATGGTTGAGAGAGTTTATGGTTCCTGAAACTTGATATACTTACCATGATTTTGAAATATGGGAAAAAGAACTTCACTGTAGACAAAAGTCACAATTTCAAGCCTGTTTGTAACCAAACTGTGAACACTTTTGGAAGAGTCACAAGAAATTCAGTACCTAAATTAAGAAGATCAGCCTTTGGAAAGGGGCCTCTTTTGATGGAGAAAGACCGAGCCGTTACGTATCACCAAACCAAAACTTTTTGTGTTGGTTTGATTTCCCAGAGGGTTATGTTGAGGATGGTGTCCTTCAACCAGTCTGAAAATGCTACTTAAATTTGTTCTTAGGAAAGGCTCTACGGTACCACCTGTTCATGTAATTAATCTGTTAATGAATCCGTCTGTCTACCTGTTTAATTACTCATCCACTCGAAGCATTTACTAAGCTCCTACTGTGTGCCCCCAAGGAGTCCCCCACTGCAGCAGATGAGGGGAAGCAGTCAGTGTGGATGGATTTGGTCAGGATACTGCATAGTCCGGGTTGAGCAGGAAGCACATTTTCAGGCCTGGGATGGGCGCCATGTGGTGGACAGAGCTGGCCAGAAAAAAAATGAAATCAGACAATATATTGTTCAAGACGTCTGATCTTCAAGATGGGGACTCCTCATGGAAATTTGAGGTGTCCTGGCTGGACAGAAAAAGACTTCTTTCAGGGGAAACCATAAAACAATGGTAGTGTTTCATACAAAATCCACGGGGGTTCTGGGAACATCCCTCTGCGAGGGCCTGGGGAGATCTCTGCAGAGAAAGTTCTCTGTACTGTAAGATTACGGAGGCTGTAGAGGATTGAAGCTGAGTGCTTTGGGTGGGAATTTGTTCTCTTCTCTTTTTATCATTTCGCCTCGGCTTAGTGCACAGGTCACTGGTATTTCTCTCTTGACTGGAGACATCTACTTCGGGGCCCTACACGGTCTTTGGAGGATGCAGCCCTTGCGGGACCCACCACGGGGCCAGCCACGAGACTGGCCCGCCAAGCCGCAAGCACATCACTGCTGTGCTCTCGCAGACTTTGAGCCCAAGAGGAGACCCGAGACACCAGGCTTCTAAAGAAACTCAGTATCTGTTGCTACCTCCTTGCAAACATACACAGGGCAGAATTAATCATTTTCTCCACACATTTAGGCCATTCCTGTGTCTGTAGACAGTGGGACGGGATCCTTTCATCATTCGCCTTTGAACCTATGACAGACATGTAGTGCAATACCTGCCACATAATAGGTGTTTCATTAAAAATTATATTAAAAGAGTAAGAGCGCCTGGGTGCTCAGTTGGTTAAGTGTCTGACTCTTGGTTTTGGCTCAGGCCATGATCTCACAGTTTGTGGGTTTGAGCCCCACGTCTGGCTCTGCGCTGACAGGGTGGAGCCTGCCTGGGATTCTCTGTCTCCCTCTCTCTCTGCCCCTCCCCCACTTGAGCAGTCTCTGTCCCTCTCAAGATAAATAAATAAACTTATAAAAAAATCCAGAAGAAGCTACAGTTTCTCCTAGATATTCTGGTGACAGAAAGGCAAAATATTTGGTTGGGCCAAACATCTAGCTAAGGGAGCGGGAGAGGGCATTTTACAAAAATCAGAGCTCATCATCGTCGTCACGTTCAGTCTGCAAATTTATAGATCTCTGCACTCAGTAGGCAGAGCCCTGATGTGTATCTATTTCTCAAGCCCTTATTTATTTTTATTTTTTTATTTTTTCATCTGTAACTTGTCTTTCCATTTTAAAAAATTTATTTCTTTAATTTACATCCAAGTTAGTGAGCATATAGTGCAACAATGATTTCAGGAGTAGATTCCTTAATGCCCCTCACCCTTTTAGCCCATCCCCCCCCATCCCCTCCAGCAACCCTCTAATTGTTCTCCATATATAAGAGTCTCTTGTGTTTTGTCCCCCTCCCTGTTTTTACATAATTTTTGCTTCCCTGTCCTTATGTTCATCTGTTATGTGTCTTTAAAGTCCTCATATGAGTTAAGTCTTTGAAATGATATTTGTCTTTTTCTTACTAATTTTGCTTAGCATAGTACCCTCTGTTTCCATCCACGTAGTTGCAGATGGCAAGATTTCATTCTTTTTGATTGCCGAGTAATACTCCATTGTATGTATATGTGTATGTGTATATGTGTGTGTGTGTGTACACACACATACAGACATACACACACAAAACAGCTTCTTTATCTATTCATCCATAGATGGACACTTGGGCTCTTTCCATACGTTGGCTATTGTTGATAGTACTGCTATAAACATTGGGGTGCATGTGCTCCTTTAAAACACCACACCTGTACCCCTTGGATAAATACCTAGTAGTGCAATTGCTGGATTGTAGGGTAGTTCTGTTTTTAATTTTTTGAGGAACGTCCACACTGCTTTCCAGAGTGGCTGCACCAGTTTGCATTCCCACCAGCAGTGCAAAAGAGATCCTCTTTCTCTGCATCCTCACCAGCATCTGTTATTGCTTGAGTTGTTAATGTTAGCCATTCTGACAGATGTGAGGTGGTGTCTCATTGTAGTTTTGGTTTGTATTTCCCTGATGGTGAGTGATGTTGAGCATTTTTTTCATGTGTCTATTAGCCATCTGGAATAGTCTTCCTTGGAGAAGTGTCTGTTCTTATCTTTTACCCATTTCTTCACTGGATTATTTGTTTTTTATGTGTGTGTGTTGAGTTTGATAAGTTCTTTATAGATTTTGGATACTAACCCTTTATTTGATATGTCGTTTGCAAATATCTTCACCCATTCCAGTGGTTCCCTTTTAGTTTTGCTGATTGTGTCTTTCCTTTGCTGTGCAGAAGTTTTTATTTTGATGCGGTCCCAATAGTTCATTTTTGCTTTTGTTTCCCTTGCCTCTGGAAGCATGTTGAGTAAGAAGTTGCTGCAGCCAAGGTCAGGGAGTTTTTTCCTGCTTTCTTCTCGAGGATTTTGATGGCTTCCTGTCTTACATTTACGTCTTTCATCCATTTGAGTTTATTTTTGTGTATGGTGTAAGAGAGTGGTCCAGGTTCATTTTTCTCAAGCACTGATGTTTTTAAAGTACTTGGTAGAGGTCCTTCCATATGACAAAATCATGAGTCTTATTTGAGTCGTTTGGGTTTTGGCAAAGAACCCAGAGTCCAATGAGGGGTAAGTATCATCCTTCACTTCGAACAGCTCATTTGCAGACATGAGCTTAAAAACAAGTCCATTCCATCAAGCGCCACTTAGCCCTCAGCCCAGGAAATCATAAAGATGAGTCTAATCTCCATTTCATCCAGCCTCCTGATTTTAGGAATATGAGCTTCAGTTTGACCCAGTTAATATTACAGCAGCTTCGAAGTCCCAGGTCCAGGGTGTGATTGGGGACTTTGCAGCCAGAACTGCGGTTGTGATCTTGACCATGGTCACCATTCCCCTGCAGGCTGCTCAGGAGTACTGTCCCCATTGCTGCTTTCTCATGGGAAGACCTTGGAAGGCAAGCAAAGCACGCAGCAAAACAGAGTTTGATGTAGAGGTGGGCAGGGTGCAGATGGCCTCTCCCCCGCTCTGAGTAGATCGGGGCACCTAACATAAAGATAAGAAGTGCCTGACAGGGTATGAGTGAGTGCAGACGCCCAAGAAGTAAGCTGGGCTCCTGGTAGGTAGGTGCTCACAGTGGTTGCAGTCCGTCTAACCGATGCGTTTCCCATGTGAGCAGAAGTCATCAAGCAATGGCACTTGAGCTCCTGACCTCACTTTTGTTGTCGTGAGGCTGTTCCATATAGAAAGAAGACAAGTGCATAGAATATTCCAGCAGAACCAGCAGTAACATGATTTGGTATTGGTCTACTTAGCAAAATAACATTTCTGGATGGTGGGAAATGTGCTCAGCTCCTCACGAGGTCAGTGAAGAGGGCCTTTTTTTTTTTTTCTTTTCTTCCCACTGAGGTGGCACCTTGGCCTCAGCCCAGGATGGGATTTATTCCAGGGCCACCAGGCACAGGTTTGGGGCCATTTTCTCTTCCAATTCCTTTGGCCTCCTAATGCTTAGAAATGTTGGCTTTCAAGAAGAGGCCAGGACAGGTCCCCATGTATGCCAGGGCTTTGGCTGTGGCCTTGCCAAGGGGAAAGGCAAGCTGAGCTCCATGGCTCACATCTGTCACAGAAGCCAACTCAGGACTATCTTTTGGTTTACACGGAGTTAGCAGGTATTTCCCTGTCCTGAAGTATTCTATTCATGACTTGAAAAATCCACATGTTTGCCAATAATTGGAAAACATGGAACTGGAAGGTGGCTTGAAAGTCATCTTTTGGCCAGATTCCAGTCTGTTTCCTCCCTTTGCAGATGGAAGTGAGGCCTCAAGATGCCAGGCGGTGAGTGGGAGTCCTTCTCTCTGCTTTCACATTCCCCCCTTCAGTCTTCATTTTTTCTCTCCCCCATTTTCCTTTCCTTTCTGTCCTGTCCTTTCCCACTCTTTATAGTCCAAAGAGGTTCAAAAAATGTTACAGCCACAAAGATGCTGGGCCCAGGGGCAGAGCCAAGTTTTGGGAGACGGGAAACCTTTGGTTTGGGGAGATCTTTCAGAACGAGAATGCAGTGTTGACTTTCTTGCGGTGAACATCTTATTCTGTTTGATTGTCACACAGGTTGTTTTACTGTTGACCCTTGAACAACATGGCTTTGAACTGTGCAGGTCCATTTATAGGCAGAATTATTTCAACAAGCAGAGGCCAGTACTGTAAATGTATTTTTTCCTCCCTATCACTTTGTTTTTTTTTAAAAAAATTAATGTTTATATTTGAGAGAGAGAGACAGAGTACAAGCAGGGGAGGGGAAGAGGGAGAGGGAGACACAGAATCCGAAGCAGGCTCCAGTCTCTGAGCGGTCAGCACAGAGCCTGACACGGGGCTCGAACTGACAAACCATGAGATCGTGACCTGAGCCGAAGTCGGAAGCTCAATTGACTGAGCCACTCGGGTGCTCCTTCCTTATCACTTTTCTAATAACACTTTTTTTCCTCTAGCTTCTTATATTATAGGAATGCGTATGTAATATATACAGTGTACAAAATATGTGTTTAGTTAACTATGTATATTACCGTTAAGGGTTCTGGTCAACAGGAGCTCCTAACCTCCCAATTATTCAACTGGGGTTTTCACTTCTTGTTTCCCTTCCTCATGCCCTGGTCTCTCCTTCCTCCTAACTTTTAGCAACGACCTATCTCTAGAAGCCCACATTCGCTGGAGTGTGCAGTAGGGACTCTTGACCTGTGATTTACGAGTCCCAATTCCCCTGATACCACGTACTGAGAAAAGGTCTCATTAATTTCATAATTAGGACAATTCCCATGTACTGAGCGCTTCCTGTATCTCAGGTGCTGCATGATTCTGCTCCACCAGGATCTCAGAGGGCTCTGTGGCCCCGGAAGAGTCCAGAACCACTGTTTCATAACATTGACTGTGAAGTCTAGCCTCTGACTTCTTCTAAGATGACTACAAACATCTACGTATTTGTAGGTATTTTTTCTGTTAAATGTGCTATTTTCCAGTGCTTTGAGACATGAGACCAGTGCAAGAAAAAAATGGGCATTTTCTATTTTTAGGAAGGGAATATTTTAGTGGTAGAGTTTATCAGACATCAGGGACTTGTGACTTCCAGAAAATGATAATAGGTAACCGGGGATTGAAGGAATGCCTTTATCCTAGATATGAGAGGAAACCCTAGGCTGTGGCAACAAGTGGCAGTGAGTGGGACCATCTGGTCCTGTCAGAGCTGGCGGGAGAGTGACAGGTGACGGAGGGCAGTGTGGCAGGTCTGTGCTTGGCTGAGGAGGGTGTGCAGGGGGGTGGCCCCAACTGGGGCGGGAGACCTGGCTTTGCTCACTCCTGTGCCACTTGGAGGGTGTCGTGATGAAGGAGTCAATGATTCCTTTTTTGGGTCTCAAGCCTACCATGTGCAAAAATAAGGGATTGTATTAGGACTAAGGGCCCTTACAGCCTCAGTCTGTTCATTGCTTTTGATTAATTAAGGAGAGAGAGAGTGTGAGCTGGGAAGGGGCAGGGAGAGAGAGGGTGAGAAAGAATCCCAGGCAGGCTCTGTGCTGTCAGCACAGAGTCCAACATGGGGCTCAATCTCATTCTCCTGAACCGTGAGATCATGACCTGAGCCAAGATCATGAGTCGGATGGACACTTAGCTGACTGAGCCACCCAGGCATCCTATCAGTCTATTCTTTTCTTTAAAAAAATTAAAATTTATTTATTTTTGAGAGAGAGAGAGAGCAAGCATGAGTGTACGCACATGAGTGGAGGAGGGGCAGAGAGAGAGGGAGACACAGAATTGGAAGCAGGCTCCAGGGTCTGAGCTGTCAGCACAGAGCCCGATGTGGGACTCGAACCCACGAACCATGAGATCGTGACCTGAGCTGAAGTTGGACGCTTAACTGACTGAGCCAGCTGGGCACCCCATCAATCTATTTATTCTTAAACATAAATACAGTTGACTCTTGAATAACATGGAGTTCAGGGGCACCAGGTCCCTGTCCAGTATCCATCCATAATTGTTGACTCCCCCAAAACTTAACTGCCATAGCCTACTGCTGACTGGAAGGAAGCCATACAGATAACATAAGCAGTTGATCAGCATTTGTTTGGTATCTTCTATGCATCATGTACTGTATTTTTACAATAAAGCAAATTAAAGAAAATACTATTAAAACCTCAAGACAGGAAGGTACATTTACAGAACTGTGCTGTATTTATTGGGAAAAATCCACACATAAGTGGACCCACTCTGTTCAAAGCCATGTTGTTCAAGAGCCAACCGTATATCTCCAAAGTAGGCCAAGATAATGAGTCAGTACTTGTAACTGCACTTTGCCCGTCTTCCTCATTTGGGTATCTTCTACTCATTTTATTGGTAAATTACCAGATCTGGAAAGTGGATAGCTAAATTTCATGCCCGTTTACGCTATGCATAACTCATGCTATGTCTGTGATGTGGTCTGGACAGTTCTGAGAGTGGCTTTGTGACCTCCACCTGACACCAGGCTCCTTCTAGCAAAGATGGGGAACTATGAGGATACACTTGGTTGGTTTATAAAAGCCCAGGGATGGGCCCCAGGGTATTTGATGATGGTAGCTCTCTCAGGGGACTTGTGGAGACAGGTGGCAGAACCGCGGGTTGGACTTAACCGGCATATTTCCTTCACATGTGTAGGGAGAGCCAGATCCTCTTCAGCTCTTGATGCCCATGCACCCTCTGTGCTGCACTGTGTGTTATTATTAACATGTTATAATCTATTAGAAGGTAATTTTCTCTAATTTTGTGTCATTTTGCCATTCTGTGCAAGAGGCATTAGTTTGTGGATTAAAATGTGGGCATTTGGATTTCACCAGAAAAAACCAGCCGAGTTCAGAGGCTTTCAACAGCAGCAGTATGTTTGAAAAGGTTTAGCCATTCCTGCTATTTTTCCTTTTTGTGGAGAGGGGGCAGGAGAGGAGGAGAGGAGGAGGGGTGAGAGAAGAGAGGAGGAGCTGAGGAGGGGAGGAGAGGAGGAGAGGGGAGGGGAGGGAAGAGGAGATGAGAGGAGAGGAGAGAAGCAGTCCCTGGAGAGTATTTCCAGAGCATGTTGCTCAGGGGACACTGAATGCTGGAGTTGAACCAGCCTTGCACGGGCTCTGTTCTGAACCCAGAGTTGCCGGGCCTCAGAGGAGATCTGAGTCTCGGGGCTGTCAGCCCACCAGACAGGGAAGCAGCCGTCACCAGTGCTGTGAGTTACAAGGGCAGAGTTGATTTATATAAATACGCAGTTGTTCTTGACTGTGGCTGTAACACGCTCATCCCACTGGCTCTCGGGACTTGAACCAGACAGATGAGGTTTCCAGAACAAGCCATGGACTGCTGGGAGCAGCAAGGCGGGGTGAGGGGAGAGTCTGGAAGTCCATGCCATCCACACAGGGGTAGCACTGTCCGGTCCCCTCCCCTCCGTCTTTCCAGCAGCCACATGGCTGGAGGTCATGATGCCATCCATGGGCGCACTCGCCGTTCACCTCTCTCACCCACTGCTGCTTTGGCTGGTCTCCCACCTCTCTCCTGTATGACCTAGAGGCTCATTAGATTGTGTCACAGTGGACCCTAACTAAATATTCGTTACGCAAACAATGCAGTGCTAGATACACAGTCAGTTAAATCAAGAGAGGATCTAGATATTAGGAGCCTATGTTTTCTGAAAGGACACTAGACCCTACCTTGGGCTGGCCTGAGGAGGGGTCAGACGTGGGGGTGCAGAGAAGTGGAGGCTGAGGCCCCTGAGGAGGGTGGGCGATGAACAGTAGCATAGCTCCGCAGGAGACCCCACCCGCAAAGTTTTTTTTTTAAGTTTATTCACTTATTTTGAGAGAGAGAGAGAGAGAGACAGACAGACAGCGTGCACTCATGTGAGCAGGAGAGGGGCAGAGAAAGAGAGAGAATCTCAAGAGGATCTATGCTAATCAGCACAAAGCCCCGACTTGGGGCTTGGCCTCATGAACCCTGAGAACATGACTTGAGTTGAAGTTGGATGCTCAACTGATTGAGCCACTACGTAGTAAATTTTAGAAGAATCTTACAAGCCCACTTTGAGGAGTGGCAGGGCCCAAGTTAAAAAAAAAAAAAGTTATATAGCCCTTGGCTTTATATTCAAAATAAAAGAATGTTATAACTTGATATGTCACTCAAGAATAAATAACTCCAGGTGCTTTTTTTTTTTTTTTTTAAAGTGTTTAATCATTTTTGAGAGAGACAGCATGAACAGGGGAGGGGCAGAGAGAGAGAGGGGGTCAGCGGATCCGAAACGGGCTCTGCACTGATAGCAGAGATCCCAATGAGGGGCTCGAATTCACGAACTGTAGGATCCTGACCTGAGCCAAAGTCAGACCCTCAATCGAATGAGCCATCCAGGCGCCCGTAACTCAAGGTGCTTTGAAGGAAGGCCTTCTATCATCTAAGAATTTAGCTGAAAGTACGATTTGAAACTTGTTGAAGGAAATTGGAGGGAGCCAAATTTGTCAAAATACTGCATCCATCCTGAAATAAGGGGCTTTCTGTGGCAGAGATCTGCTCTGTGCCGTGTGAGGCATGGTTCCCGGGGAGCCCGAGGCAGGGCTTGTGAACTGTCACTTTATTGGTGGCGGCAGAGGAAGGACTTCGTTTTGCACGAGGCCTGGTTGGCAGGGAGGTTTGACAGCGACACCTGGATGTGGATGACACGTAGGCAGAGATCCACACGACTGTCACCGTATTCTACGTAACGCGTGGTAATAAAATGATGGGTAGAGCGTGCTGGCATGTACTTTGTACATATGCAGGAAATGAGGGTTCTTTTCGCTGAGATTTTAGGGCTCTTTTCGATCGAGGTGTGCGTCAGGAGAGCCAGTAGGAGTGTGACTATGTGCTGGGTTAAGCTGCTGTAGAATCTTCTTGTACTGGTGGTTGAAGAGAGTGCGTGTAAACCTTCCTTTGAACTGTCATGAGTTCATTCAGGCACATGACTGAAAGTGACATGAGCCTGCCCGTCTCCCAGGGGTCAGGTGAGAGTGGGTATAACATTTCAGGACAGAGCAGGGGTTCTCGCTTTTAATGAGTCTCCACTCCCCAGATCTGGATTTGCAGTTTGAAACGTGTTCTTCCTTGTGCCTCTGAATGTCAGAAGTTAAGCACTTCCTCCTTGGTTTTTTTCCCCCTAGAAAATTCTTGACCGAAAGAGCTTCTGTCTGGTCTAACATTCCCTCCCTCCTAGGTTGTGTCAGTCCCTCCACCTTTCTCCTGCTTTCCCCTGCACACCCCCTCCCCACCACTGCTGGCATCACACTAGCGTCTCCCGGAAGCCACAGCCCCCTGAGACTCACAAGGGGTTGTGGGGTGCTCACGTCAGCCTGTTACGCTTCTCTGTGCTTTGCACAAGACAGTGAGGATTCTTGGCTGGGTTGCCAGCTCGAGACACTGTACTTGGCTTTGCTGTGCTTTGGGAGGGTGGCCGTGACTTTTGTTCAGCACAAGGCCTCTCGTCGGCATGCAGGGACTGGCTTTGTTGGTCGGTGGTGGGGTGAGAGGCAAGTTCAGAAGCAGGAATGGACTGCTCGGGAACGTCTGGAGAGACTGTACTTGGGTCTATCCGAGTAAAATCCACAGGATGAGGGCAAAATGCGGGCTAGGTAGGCGGATGAAGCCGCATAGATGGTATGAGAGGCTGTAATTGGGTAGCAAGAATCAGAGGACCGGTAGAAAAGAAGACAGTGGAAAGCACATAAGGGAAAATCATAAGGGAAAATAAAGACCAAGACACTGAGGAGGACTGAGTATCAGGCACTCACACCCATGTGTGGAGAAGCATCACTCGTGACGGCCAAGAGGCAGAAACAACCCGCGTGTCCATCGAGGGGACGAATAGAGAAACAAAATGTGGTCCGTCCATCCAGTAGAATATTATTCAGCTCATAAGAGGGAGTGAATTCTGACACGTGCTACAATGTGGATGAGGCTGGAAGGCATCACACTGAGTGAAATAAGCCAGAAAAAAAGACAAAGGTATGATTCCACTTCTGTGCGGTCCTTAGAGGAGTCTAGCACCTGGGGACAGAAAGCGGGACAGTGGGCGCCAGGGGCTGGGGGAAGGGAGTGGGGAGTTTAATGGGGACAGAGTTTCTGTCTGGGAGGATGGAAGTTTCTGGAGTCGGATGGCCGGGACAGTTGCACAACAGCGTGAATGTGCGTGATGCCGCTGAACTGTACGCTTAAAAATAGTTCAAATGGTAAATGTTATGTCTGTTTTACCACAGTGGAAAAAAAAAGATTGAAACCCTATTTTCTGTTCTTACATGCTTACCTTTTAACCTCTCCCATTCGTGGGACACCTGGGTGGCTTAGGCAGCTGAGCACCTGACTCTTGATTTCAACTCTGGCCACCACTCCAGACTCATAGGCTTGAGCCCCAGGTCTGGCTCTGTGCACTGAGCATGGAGCCTGCTTGAGATTCTCCTTCTCCCTCTGTCTCTTCTCCTCTTCCTGACTTGTGCTCTCTCTGTCTCTCACATAAAAATTTTTTAAAAATGTTTTAACCTCTCCAGGTCCTTAACTGAAATCTCTCCCCTATGAGCTCATGTGGAGGTGGGGTGGGGAGTGTATTTGGGACTCGGAAGAGGAAGGAAAGTTTGGTGATCTCCTGTTACCACAGAATGCGTATGGGAGTTGGCCTCTCTTGTTTTTATTTTGCTGAGGGAAGTGGTAGTGACTCCCTTTAACTGCTCTTTGAATTCTATAAGGCAGCTGCATTGGCATCTTTCAAGCAATCCCATGGCCACCTACTAACGTAATTTGTGTTTCGCTCATTGTTAGTACCTGAGAACGTTATTAAAATGTTCTTTCCTGGTCTTAACGAATGCCGTTCGGTCCTTGTAGCCTGGTTGATTAATGGCAGGGTAATTGGCCTTCATTTCTTTGCCTTCAAAACAGTGCCACCTGGGTCTTTACTGCCCTCCGAGCAGATGTCTTCTGCAAAGAGCAGAATTCCTACCAGGTCAGCCCCTCCTCCTCCAACACGTAGGTGAGAAGCCACTGGGGTACACGGGAAGGACGCCCTGCAGAGAGCTTCTCCCAGATTAATTATCACTGACCAGGCTGGGCCGGCGGTCCCCGGAGGATGGGCAGAAGAGAAGGGTCCGCTTCTGCGGGGGAATACGGATGCTGGCCAGGCAGAGAAACACGACCAACCCCCAGTGAGGAGGAATGAGTTGGCAATACAGTTTGTAGTGTGTGGCTGATAGTCGGTTCCCCTCTGATACTGACACTTTTGAGCCTTCGCTACATCTCTACCTCTGTCTGCCAAGCACTTTCCACAGTCACGCTCAGGTCAGACTCCCGGTAAGCCCGTGAGGTAGGTGTTCCTGCCATTCCACTTTCGAAAATGAGGAAACCAGAGTGCAGAGAGGGGAGGTGACTGGACAGAGCCACATGTGGACCCGGTGTCAGAGGTGGGATTTCAACCCAGATCTGTTTGATTCCAAAGCTTGTGTCCCTAAACAGGGTAAGAGGTGACACAATCTGGAGCCCCCAGCATGTTCCCAGAGGCCTGCGATCTCAGGTGTCCTCATGAAAGCAGGGACAATAAGAGCAGTTGGGCCCACGGCCAATGGGTGTCTGGCCCTGCTCCTCCCCTGTTCACCTGCCTGCACTTCTGAGTGTCCATCCTGTCTCTGGATTTGCTGCCCAGCTGCTCCTTCCTTGCCACACGTGAAGGTGTCATTGGGCTCTCCCAGCCCGCAGAGAGGCCTGCTACCCAGGGCAGGCTTTGGGTGACTCCTGTGTACCCAGTCCCAGTCCTGCATCTGGGATTGTGCTTCCCCCCTTGTGGCCTTGTCTGCCTCCCCCAACCCCCAGCCTGGCAAGCCAGACTCCTGCATCCCATTCAATTGTTGTCCAGGGCACGTGCGTGCGCACGCGCGCACACACACACACACACTATAGTAATCAGACATGATTGGTCTGGCCTCTTGATAATGGCCATGGTGACTTTGATCTGCTCCTGGCCAGGGTGTATGCACCAATTTTTCTTTCCCCATGAATGTGGAATCCTACCAGATGGGCTTGCAGGGAAACATCGTCCCTGTAATGATAACTTGCATCTCTGTAGGTGCGAACAGTGGCTGCTCGTGGATATTAGAACTTGGAAGAACTCTTGAACAGACCTCAGGGTTTCATCGTCAGTTCCTGGTTCCCCCCTTCCACTCCCCCGCTCCCTGTACCTCTCAGATCAACGAGAAGCTTCTTGGCTTTACTCACTGAAAGCTCCTGATACCCTGTGCGTTCCTGTCCCTTCTTTCCCTAAGTGCTCAGGGCCCACAGAGCCAACCTCATTAAACTGGGCAGACTGGCGCTTGGCTAAGGAGTCCATTTCAGATGAAACTGAAACCCAGGCTAGGATTTCTGGTTCACCTCCCAGATCACAGGAATTTATTGCCTCATTAACAGTAAAATAAGTGTTTGAAATGATCCGAGAACAGGCTGACCACTTGGCATCCCAGGTAGTCTGTCAGCCTCCTGTCTTCAGTGGGGCGTGTGACTTATTTTTGCTTCCAGGGGGACCCACCATGCGTGGGGAGGAAGGAGGCAGGAAATGAGATGCAGAGAGAAAATTGAGTGCGTGGGCATTGTGGCTTATCAAGAAGTGTGTGTGTGTGTGTGTGTGTGTGTGTGTACATGCATGCACACGTGTGTGTGTGCTGGGAAGTTGCACATATGTATGGACAAGAGTAACCCTTCACCCCTGAGTCCTTTATCTACCAACCTCGAGTATGTAAAATAAGTGACAAATGAGAACATTGTCCAAAGGTCTGTGGAGTGGCCACCCAGAGGTGACAAAGCTCAGACTCATGTCTCTTTCCTCGGAAGAGAGTTATCATCTTTCGTAGCCTAGTTTAGATACTGTTCTTGGCCCGCAGCAGGTCAGAAATGGCAAATTAAAGGTAGAGATCATCTCAAGGAGAAACCCAAGAACGTGACAGCTAATAGCTCGACAGTGGGAGATAAGCCAGAAGACAGACCTGCATACTCTTGAAACTTCTGAAAACAGCTGGTTTAAGGGCATGTCCTTTATTACACTTTACTGTCCTTTTGGGCATTATGTCATATGGCACGGCATGAAATTAATGTTCCTGGTAGATACTGAATCATCAGAAGCTTCTAATTTTATTTAGAAGACGAGATCACCTCTGATTCTTTAGAAAAGTTCTTTGGATGGTTGAACTATTTTTCTTTTTTAAATTGTTTTTGATGTTTATTTTTGAGAGAGAGAGAGAGAGTGAGAGAGCGAGCGAGCAAATGGTGGAGGGGCAGAGAGGGAGGGAAACACAGAATCTGAAGCAGGCCCCAGGCTCTGAGCTGTCAGCCCAGAGCCCAACATGGGGCTCTAACTCACAGACCACGAGATCATGACCTGAGCCAAGGTCTGATGCTAACGAGCTGAGCCACGCAGGTGCCCCTGAAGTAACTGTTTCTGAAAAAGTATACACATTCATCATCTATACCAGGAGACAGAAAATCATGGCCTGCAAGCCAAATCCGGCTGGTCTGTGTTAACTTTGACGCTATAGTGGCAGACTCGAGTCGTTGCAGCAGAGACCATATGGCCTGCAAAACCAAAGGTATTTATTGTCTGGTCCTTTGTTTATTTCTTTTATGTTTGTTTATTTATTTTTTTAAGTCAGCTCCACACCTAGCATGGGCCCGAATTCACAACCCTGAGGTCAAGACCTGAGCTGAGATCAAGAGTCGGATGCTTAACCGAATGACCCACCCACAGGCCCCTGTCTGGTCCTTTATAGAAAAAGTTGACTGATTCCTGATCTAGAAGTTGGGTTTTTCCAAGGTGTCCATTTCTGCTTATGTGTACACCTGGCTCATTTGCATGCATTCCCAAGTGACCCATATACATGAGGGTGTATATGCACACATTTCTGTGATAGCAAGCATGGCTAGATGTTAAGCACCACGTTTCCTTTACTTCTCAAACTCAGCTCTATAACAGGATTTGGATCTAATGAGCCATTACTTTTCCCGCTTCCCTCAACTGATGATATGTTATAACCTCTGACCCAAAGGACACAGACCTTCTGGAGAACTCCATTGGACACCTCCCCGCACATTCACCATCTTCTCGATAAGCTCCTTGAGTGTAAGCATATTGATCGCACCCTAAGCTTCTACAATATAAATGTCCTGGCAAAGTGAAGGATTCAGTGATTATGTATCCCAGGCTACGTGGGGTCTTGTGGGATATTAAAATGGTCCTGGAAGTCGAGGAATATTATGTGCTTCATCAGGTCGGATTTTGCCTTCAGATGATTCTCATGGCCTTTGCCACTGACTTAATGGAGAAAGTTTCTCCGGCTAGGCAGGCTGCTGTGTTGATTGAATATTCCATGCCGATGTGGCTATACCACATTAGTGATGGTTATTCTGACTCTGATATGCTCCTCGATCAGGCTGCTAATATACTTCCCTTTATTCTATTACTTTTCAAGCACCAAGGGCCAAAATTCATTATGGAAGGTAGGCTTCTGAGATTATAGCTTCCCATGGGTACAATGTATACGTACCAGTAAAATAAGCACTAAAACATGGTTTGGACTTGAGGTGGGGAAAGGAGTGCCTTTTTTATTGAGATATAATCCACATACTATAAAAATATCTTTTTTAATGTTTATTTTTGAGAGAGAGAGACAGAGCACAATCAGGAGAGGGGCAGAGAGAAGGGGAAACACAGAAGCGGAAGGAAGTTCCAGGCTCTCTGAGCTGTCAACCCAGAGCCCGACATGGGGCTCGAACTCACAAACCGCGAGATCATGACCTGAGCCGAAGTCAGACGCTTAACCAACTGAGCCACCAAGGCGTCCCTAAAATCAACCGTTTTATTGTATTTAAATTTTTTTTAATGTTTTATTTATTTCTGAGAGAGAGAGAGAGACAGTGTGAGCAGGGGAGGGTCAGAGAGAGAGGGAGATACAGAATCTGAAGCAGGCTCCAGGCTTTGAGCTGTCAGCACAGAGCCTGACGCAGGCCTCGAACCCACGAACTGTGAGATCATGACCTGAGCCGAAGTCGGAGGCTTAACCGACTGAGCCACCCAGGCGCCCCTAAAATCAACTGTTTTAAAGTGTAAAGTTCAAGGGACACCTGGGTGGCTCAGTCGGTTAAGCCTCCGACTTCGGCTCAGGTCATGATCTCACAGTTCGTGGGTTCGAGGCCTGCGTCGGGCTCTGTGCTGACAGCCAGCTCAGAGCCTGGAGCCTGCTTCAGATTCTGTGCCTCCCTCTCTCTTCAGATTCTCTGCCCCTCCCCTGCTTGTGCTCTGTCTCTCTCTGTCTCTGAATAATAAATAAATGTTAAAAAAAATTTAAAGTGTACAGTTCAGGAGCTTTTAGTGTATTTACAAAGTTGCACAACCATCTCATTTTTTTTTTTTAATATATAGGAAGTTCGGTTCAATTTTGAGGAACTCTATATAATCCACATAAAGGCAGCACTGGCTCTTGTATTGAAACCCGACATTCACGCTCTGCCTACATTTATGAAATGGCCAGTGCATCACAGGATTTGTCGAGCAGGGACTCTGACAGTTCTAGGTCCCCAGGCCATTCTGTACGTCACGTTGCTCATCCTAGGGGGCCAGAAGGTCTCAGTGCCGCAGGCCTGTATCCTCACCTCAGACCTCAGAGTTCTGACCACCCTTCCTACGTGTGGAATGCTTTCTCCCTCCAAGATAATGAAGCAGGGAGAACGTTCTGGAAATGGCGCTCTGCTCTAGCTGAGCTGGTCTCAGTGGGATCGCGGCTGGACAGAAATGGGACCTGCCCTGCCTTTCTAGCCGTCACCCCCTGCTTGTCCTCGATGGTCCTGGTCCAAGGTGACTGTTCACTTGTTCACTCATTCACTCGTTCATTCGGAAGTACTTATTGAGCTCCTACTGTGTGCAAGGCACCCCAGACGAGACTCTCGGAAGGCAGAGGCGAGAGAGACCGCCTCCTGCTCTCAGAAGGTTTATATTCCAAGGAAGGTACGACATTAAGTGACGAATTACCCAGTTAATCGTGGAGTCGCGGTTGTGAAAAAGAGAGACGTATGGATTTCGGGGTATAGGATGCAACACGGGCCAACCTTAGTCTCCGTTGGGGGAGTGGCATCTCCCAGTGTATCAGGATAAAGCCAAGGTCTGACTTGGGGGTCTGACGGGGGTCAGTGTAGCAGGAAGGGGGGGGAGGCGGGAGCCATCGCAGAGAGCCGTGCAGGCAGAGGAAGGCTTTCGGGCGCTGCTGTGGAAATTCCTGAAGTTCCAAAAGCCGCTGTGATTGCTGCATGTTCAATGGTCAGAGGTGAGCTGGCCAAACAGGGTCTCCTGTCATCCCATGGGGAGAATGGAGGGGCCTCTCTGGCTGGTGTGGGGACAGCAGCGGGTGTGGGACGCAGGCCAGAGATGTTCAGGAGACTACATGGACAGAGACTAGTGCGTCGTCTTCGTTTGAATTTATCTTCTCTCTCCCCTGACCCCAGCCCCTAGATGACCTCGCTTCCCTTTGGCCGACTGTGCACTGAGTGTACACTGAAAGCCAATCGATGTCCTTAGAATCAAGTGGGAGTCGTCTGAGGAGAGCTGTGCCCGTTCATGTTAGAGACCCCTGATCTATACCGGGACGGTCTCCCCAGACCATTTCCTGAGATTGTTCCCAGGACCTTTCCCTGGAAAAGCTGAGGGCTTCCAACAAGAAGGCAAAATCTCCGGGGACCTGGAGAAAATCCCAGGGAGGCAAAGACTCGCTCGCAGCTCGCAGACTTGCTCCAACCAGCAGACCACATTCTGCATGTTCAGAAGTGCCTCTACCCTCTGGAAAGTGTCTGAGGGGCGCATGCCTCCCTTCCCAGGCTTCCCACGGGAGAGGGGTGGGCAGGGCGGGATGCTGGAGCTTCCTGGCCTCAGGACAGGGCACATCTCGCCTCCCTAGCGGGTGCCACGGCATTTACTGCCTGGATGTTGATTTTTTCACTTTGCTTTCGGATTTTCAAATTCACAGACCAGAAAGCAAGTCGTAAAGTGATCCTTTGTTTCCTCTTGAATGATGAGTTAGAATCTGTGCTTGGGAGGTTACACCCAGTGACCACCTGGAAGATGTCCCCAAATGTCAGTGCACTTGGTACGCATCTGACCGCCTCTGAGCTGTGTGTGTGTGTGTCTTTATTTGTGAATTTTTTTAAATGTTTTATTTATTTCTAGGAGAGAGAGAGAGAGAGAGAGCGTGAGCAGGGGAGGGTCAGAGAGAGAGGGAGTCACAGACTCTGAAACAGGCTCCAGGCTCTGAGCTGACAGTCAGCACAGAGGCCGATGCGAACCCACAAACCGCGAGATCATGACCTAAGCGAAAGCTGGACGCCTAACCGACTAAGCCACCCAGGCGCCCCAATGTGTGTGTGTCTTTATTTGAAGACCAACAACCATTGTAAGATGAACAAATTAAAACTAGTTCAAAGCAGGGGTGGTTCCAGGCAGATAGTTCAGTCCATTAAATGTCCCACTTCGGCTCAGGTCATGATCTCCACGGTTGGTGGGTTCGAGCCCCACATCGGGCTCTGTGCTGTTAGCTCGGAGGCTGGAGCCTGCTTCTAATTCTGTGTCTCCCTCTCTCTCTGCCTCTTTATGCTCACACTCTGTCCCTCAAAATTAAATATGTTTAAAAAAACCTTTTTAAAGTATTTAGAAAGTTTGATGAAAAAAGTTTTTCTACCATGATATAGGTATTCATGAGAAACAGTATTCATCTTGCCTCTGCTCGGTCGGGGTGATTATTACCCTGCACACATTAGAGTCTGTGTTCCAATCAGCGTGATGAAGGCCACTGTGAATTTGAATGTATCATTTTCACAAAATTCTGAATACATTCTTAAACTTTAGAGGTTTTCCCTTCTGGCAGGAGGTTGTAAGTGGGGGGAGACGTCATCTTTGTAAGTGACATTAAACACAGACTCTTTTCTCCTAATTGATAAGGACCTCATCTGTAAGGGCTGAAGATCTGGTTTATTATTCCTGTTGGTGCTTGATGTTTCTGATGGGCTGCAAAGCTCAAGTGGAAGAAGTGTGTTTGGGTGTGAGCCGTGGACTCGTAATTCATGAAACTGCGGCCTCCTACCTGTAAGGGGACGAATCAGCAGAGTTGTGGTTTTGACTTAAGCACTGAAAGCCAGAAAACTTAAGCACTGAAAGCCAGAAAACAAACAGAAAACCTTTGTTCTGCGGTCACAGAACACAGCTGCTGAAGGAAAGAGTGAACAATCCAGAAGGCTTCCTCCATGATCCAGTCCTCTGTGCAGAATGACAGGGACGGCCAAGGCTCTCCCAGTAGACTGCCTGGCCTTGGAGGGCGGGTGGGGGTGCCCTGCTCTAACCAGAACTCATGTCTGTCCCCTGCCTGTCTTCCTTCCTTCCTTCCTTCCTTCCTTCCTTCCTTCCTCTTTCTTTCTCTCTCTGTCTCTCTCCCTCCCTCCCTTTCCTTCTTCCATTGGGCTTCTGTGTACGTACAATTTTGTTTGCAAGAGGGAGTCCTCTCCACCTCTGACAGCAGCTCACAAGGGTTGATCATGTCCGCAGGGCTGGTAATGAGCCCTCCTGTGCTGGACTAGGGTGTCCCAGCTGGTGACGTGGAGGGTCTTGGGGTCCTGGGCCAGTTCGGCGATTCCAGAATAACCCCCCGCACCCAGGACGCTGGCCTCCAGCACGCCTTCTGCCTTTCCAGCGCTCCTGTGGGCACCCTGGCACGTAAGCCTTCTGCTCAGATGCACAGATAATCCTAGCAGCGGCCGAGGGACTGCGTCACGTGCTCCGGCCGTGTGTTTGCTGCCGGTGGTATCATGCTAGGCATACCCTTCTACAGCCCCGAGTGTTTGCTCAAAATTCCGTTTTTCAGATCTGGCCGTGTTGACACGTGTGAAAAAGACACGTGTTCCCTATATTCTTCCCGTCAGCCGGGGTTGACCCCCCCCTCCAGCCTCATCCCCACCGCCATCCCCACCCCCATGCCTCCACGCACAATTTAGCTCCTTCTGGAGGAGACGGATTGTTCCATTGTAACTTCGCTGTCCGACTTGGGCCGTTTCCTGTGGGAATGGTGAGCTTCTCTGGGGCTCCCTGTTCAGTCGGCCTTGTGACTGTTGACTTGTATTTGGATGTCATGTGTGGGCACAAACTCAAGAGAAAAGAGGATCAGGCTAATTACCTTGGCTTTTACATTCTCATAACAAAGAGGGCCCTCACTCACTGGCAGCCCCACCCCGCCCCCTCCCTGCCATCAGCTGGCTCAGGCAGGAACCCGGCCCGCCCTCCCCCTGCAGCCCAGAGCCTCACCCCACAGCTGTCTGGGGAAACATCAAAGCGCAACAGCCCTTCCTCCTGGTTCCGCCTCTCACCCCAGGAGGCCAGGGTCCCCGTGAATCTCACCTCCCTCCACGCCTCTCCCCTACTCATGCATTTTCAGGGGAGCTCGAAATCCGATTTCCACAAAACTCCCTACACTCTTGGCCTCTTTTCTGAGAGGCCCTTCCCCTCCCCTTCCTGGCTCTAGATTGCCACTCTGGGCCGTCCCCCTTCTCGACTCAACCAGCCCCCTGCATGCCTGGCTGTGAGGTCACTGGAGACCCGGCCACCCCCTCTGGCTCCTATGGTCCTGTCCTCCCCCTCCTCCCCCTGTCCCCATGCTTGTCTGCGGGAGCCTGTGGGTTCCAGCGTCCCTGCACATGGTGCTTCTGATCTCTGGGTCCCCAGACCTGGGTCCCTGCTCCTCCAATGCCCTGCGCTCCGCCCCTCAGCCCGGACCTGCGCCCCGTCCTGTCACTGACACCCTGCTGCCCGCAGTCTCATCTCTGTCCGCCCCTTTTCCTCTGGCTGCTTCCTCTTGCTCACTCCCTCTGAAGCCTTGGCCCTGGATGCTCACCTCCAGAGGTACAACCCCTCCCTCCTGCCGTGCACCCCTTCCCACCTGCCTCCTGTCTCCACTGCCCCCCTCCTCTCGCTGAGAGCCTCACCCCTGCATCAGAGCCATAGGGATGGCTATATATGCTGTAACCCCTGGGAGCCTGGGGCTCCCCCTGTCTTCCTGGAACTGCAGCTTTGCCAGAACCCATCCCCCACCCCAGTTTTGCCCTGATTGCACCCGCCAAACTCAGACATTGAAACTACTTCTAGCCCCTGCCCATTCACCTCACAGGAGCCTTCGTCCCGGCCGCCGAGGGTGCCGCTCTCCCGGTCAGCTCTTGTCCATCTTTCTTCCCAGCCTTGCGCACACCCTTCGCCTGGAGCGGAGTTTCCACAGAGGCTCCTGCCATCTGCCCATCTTCTCTGCCTGCTCGCCCGTGGCTGGGGAGGAACTGCTCGTTCCAGGGCCAGTCCCTGCACGGGCTGTCTAGATGGCCGTCCCCCAGACGTGTTCAGGGTCACCCTCCAGCGGCATCCCCTTCCTCCTGTGTCATGTCTCTCTGTTGGGTCATTCCTCTTGGAATGCAAAAATGCCCTTGAGCTCCCAACAACAACAACAACAGAAATTAAGAGCTCTCTTGACCCTGTATCCCCTGCTAACTACATCCTGTTTCTCTGATGTCTTGGAGCAAATTAAAAAAAAAAAAAAAAGACTTGCTTGTATCCTGTCTCCATTTCTCATCTCCGCCCTTTCTTGAGCTGCCGTCACGCAACCAAAAGCCCCTGTGAAGTCATCAAGGATAATACTGATAGATAATACTTGTCACATGATTAATTTCGTGATAGACCGTAATTTTCATATGATAATTATGCTACATTCATTCATTCATTCATTCATTCAACAAGTGTTGGTTGATCTAGTATGGGCCAGACGCTGTTCTGAGTTTTATAAATATGAACTCCCATAAGCCTGTAAGGTGGGTCCCCTTATTATCTCCATTATATGGACGAGGAAACAGAAATAGAGTAAAGAATTTGCAGTCTCCCCCATGAATAGCATTCGAAGTTTTATTTGCCCTGTCTGTGCTCTTTACCTCTTGATCATTCCCTCCTCGAAATACGTCATTCCCCTCGTTTCCGAAACATCACCCTCTTTGCTCTCTCCGTTTACCTTACTGTCTGGTTCTCCATTTCTTTTTCTGGTTCTTTCTCTTCTCTCCTAAAAGGATCCTGGAGACTCAGCCGTCCTACCTTTTCTCTGTCCCCGCCCCCCCCACACCCGTGACCCCTCCCACTCCCGGGGCTGTAAATGCCATCGGTAGACTGTTGGCCTCTGGGAGGGTAGGTTGGGTGCTGGCCTCATGCCTAAACTCCAGACTTGGTTTTCTCCCTGACCTCACGCTCAGCCCTCTTCGTCCTCACTCCAGACGTGCTGGCCTCCTTGCTGGCCCCACGGCACGTTAATGCTGCCCCACCTGGGGGCCTTCCTCTGTGCAGCTGTCCCCACCCCCCCCGCCCCAAGCTGCTTTCCTGAGATGCCTGCTGGGTCCCAGGACCCTGATGTCCTCATGGAGGAGCCATCTCTGAGCATCCTGGGAGGCAGGGCAGCCCCTCGCCCCACCCCCACAGCCCCCCACCTGCCCTGCTTCATTGTTCTCCATGTGTCACCGCCGGACACACCTTGTTTGCCCGTTTACTCCTTTTTCTCCGGAAGAGAGGTCCCGGTGACAGAGACTTGGTTTTGTTCTCTGCACTGTCACCAATGTGGGGCATATAGTAGGTGCTTAAAAAATACATGTTGCAAGGCACCTGGATGGCTCAGTCGGTTACACATCTGATTCTCGATATCAGCTCAGGTCATGATCTCATGGTTTGTGAGTTCGAGCCCCCACATCGGGCTCTGCACTGACAGCGTGGAGCCTGCTTGGGATTCTCTCTCCTCCCCTCTCTCTGCCCCTTCCCTACTCTCTCTCCTCTCAAACTAAGTAAATTTAAAAATAAATAAATATTGAGCGAATGAATGACATCTCCCCCCAGGAAATACACAGAGAGATGCTTTTCGAGCTCCGTGTCTTTAATTTTCTTAAGGGAAATCTCTTTGGTTGGGAGCGGATTCACATTTCCAAAGTGGGGAAAATAATAAATGTATAAATGAGTCTTCTTTCCTCTTCCCTGAAGTTTTAAGACACTTATAAATGTATCTGAAATTGTAATAAAAGATTCCGGGAGGTTTTACAACATGTTTTCAGTTGATGTTTAACAACCAGAAATAGTTTAAGTAACATTAACGGGGTATGGTTTTGCTAAAGGAACATAGTGTTTCTAAAATGGAAACTTCAATAATCCCATTTTACAACTTCCCTAAACCTCTGAAATGCACAGTACTCATTAATGTTGAATTATTTACTAAAAATGCGCCCCCCCACTCTGATATTAACTGCCTAGGGTTTAAAGGTTTTTAATAGCACTTTAGTGGTACTGGCTTAATGAATTAGGTTCTAAGGAAAGTGGCCAGGCTTAGGTACCAATAAATCAGGTTCTACTATTTAGAAAAAAAAAAAAAGCAGCTAAAACTCTGCTTGTAAATAATAATATGGAAAGATCTGGTATTAATCAAAGCACCACAGCTGGGCTCTATTTTCAGCTCCCAAATGCAAGTTGGAGTTAATATTGAGCATACCTATATTTGAAACTTAACACAATTACTCAGTCCTTTGAGAACGAGCTTTGGCAACAGATCAGCTAGGGTTGCACCTGAAACACATTTATAAAATCGTACTTCCAAAGGCTTTGTCTAGGATCAGTTTCTTTTTATTTTGATCATGCGGATAGCCTCTTGACTGTGCAGTTAGGTATTAGAAAAAAAGCACTGAGCCTATTTTTTGTATATGTAATTGCCCTTCACTTTTCACCGAAGGGGAGAATCTGATTCGGCCACTGGCTGTGAAGGCAGCTTGGCCCCAGCCGGGTTGATGGACCCACCTGAGTCCGGGGTCAGCAGCCTGTCCAGAGGTGTGCAGCTTGCCCATGACATCCTGGGTGTCACAGAAAGCTATTTATCTGGTCAGTGGCTAGATAAAGACACAGATCTCGCCATATCAGAAGCCCCATTGTTCTTAAGGCAATCCTTCGAGAGTTTTCAGCTCAGCTTCCTCTGCATAGCCAGGGCCTTACCAAGAAACACGTCTGGTGACTGGGGACGCCCACAGATTGTGCAAAGAAGCCCAAACGGCCACCTGACAGGGGACAGCTCTCCTCTCTACTCCACAGCTTTGAGGTAATTCCAGGGTTCCAGGGAACGTGCATGTATGCTGTCGTGGGCCCAGAGGCCCTTGTTAACCATCCCCAGCATTTACTGATTCCCTTTGCCCGGCTTAGAAGTGGGCTTCTAAGTGGAAATTCAAGGTGTCTGTCCTTCTGGAAAATTTCACTATTTCAGTGAGGAGAGTGACATCTGACAGGTGTTTCAGTGAGTCTGGGGTGGAGTGTGCGTGAAGTCCATCTTACTACACATAGGGAAGAAACAGGCCACTTGCTCACTTTGTCTTTTCTGACCTGTCCCCTGTGATAAACATAGCTGAGAGCATTTCCCTGTCTGTGTGCAAGGTCTGGACACAGAGCGGGGCACTGAGCTGGCCTTGGGACTTTGATCTTGGCCTTTCTCTGGAGCCAAAGTCTCACCTGGATGAGCCCTCTTTGGTCCTTGTTACTCTTTTAACCCCCTTTTTAAAATTAAGTTTTTAAATTCAAATTCCATGTTACTTTCAGGAATACAATATGATTCAATAATTCTATACATTCCTCAGTGTTTATCATGATACGTGTCCGCCTTAATCCCTGTCACCTATTTCGCCCCTCCCCCTGCCTCCTCCCCTCTGGTGACCGCCATTTTGTTTTCTCTAGTTACGAGCATGTCTCTTGGTTTTGTTTTTTGCTCTCTTTTTCCTTTGTTCATCTGTTTTGTTTCTTAAATACTACATATGAGTGAAAGCATGTGGGATTGGTCTTTCTCTGACTTCTTTCACTTAGCATCCATCCAAGTTGTAGCAAATGGCAAGATTTTATTCCTCTGTATATATGACCAAATCTTCTTTCTCCTTTGATCTATCCATGGACACTTGGGCTGCTTTGGTTGTTGTAAATAATGCTGCGGTAAACACAGGGGTGCATGTGGCCCTTTGAATTAGTGTTTTTGCAGATTCCTCAAAAAATTAAATATAGAACTACTGTGGCCCAGCAAGTGCACTACTAGGTATCTATCCAAGGGATACAGGTGTGCTGTTTTGAAGGGGCATGTGCACCCCAATGTTTATAGTAGCGCTATCAGCAACAGCCAAAGTACGGAAAGAGTCCAAATGTCCATCGATGGATGAATGGATAAAGAAGATGTGGTATATATATAATGGAGTATTAATCGGCAATCAAAAAGAATGAAATCTTGCATTTGCAACTACATGGATGGAACTAGAGGGTATCATGCTAAGCGAAATTAGTCAGAGAAAGACAAATATCATATGACTTCAGCCATATGTGGAATTTAAGATACAAAAGAGATGAACCTAGGGGCAGGAAGGAAAAATAATATAAAATCAGGGAGGGGGACAAAACATAAGAGACTCTTAAATATAGAAAACAGAGGGTTACTGGAGGGGTTGTGGGAGGGGGGATGGGCTAAATGGGTGAGGGGCATTAAGGAATCTACTCCTGAAATCACTGTTGCACTATATGCTAACTAACTTGGGTGTAAATTAAAAAAAAAATTAAAAATACACTCTTCAAAAAAAAAATGAAATAAAACGAGGCCCATGTAAGTGTAGAGGAAATGCCTGAATCTTTCACTTCTAACTCCCTATCCATACAGAGGGTCTATATCCAGTTCAAATTGTATTGGAATCTGTAACCAAAAAGAAAACTGAGATTTATTTTTAGGGGTACCTGGTTGGTTCAGTCGGTTGAGCATCAGACTCTGGATTTCAGCACAGGTCATGATCCCAGCGTCGTGGGATCAAGCCCCATGTTGGGCTTCACGCTGAACATGGAGCCTGCTTGGGATTCTCTCTCTGTCTCCCTCTGCGCTCCCCCCCTCTAAAAACAACCTAGTTTTAAACATGTCCATGGCTATACCTCCCCCTCCCTGAAAATGACCCAGGACATGGAGGGGGCGTGTTTCAGTCTTCTCTCCTGGTGGGCCGTGCAGGTCACTGAGTGGGTGCCTGTAACTTGAGGGTCAGTCCCCAGGAGAGCAGCAGAGGCGGGTGGGGGGAGGGGCGGATTTTTCTCCTCCGCCCGGAAACCTCACCTCCTGTCTGTCTTGTCTCTACTGCTTCCCCTGCACCTCTCCCCCAGCATCTGTCTGGTGTCCTCCAGCAGAGATGTTCCCGTGAGTGCATGTGAGTGTGTACGTGAGTCCATGAGTGTGAGTGTGGTGTGGTGTGTACGTGTGGGTGGTCTCTGGGGTGTGTGTGTGTGTGTGTGTGTGTAAGGTATGTGTGTAGGTGTATGTAGTATGAGTATATATGTGATTGTGGGGGGGTGGAGTGGGTGTGTGTGGCCATGTGCAGTGTGTGTGTGGTGTATGTGTGTGTGGTGCAGTGGGGGTGTTTGTTGGAATGTGTGTGGCATGTGTATATGAGTGTGTGGTGTGTGTTGGTGTGTACATGTGATGTGTATGGAGGGCATGTGAGTATGTGTGTGTAGGGGGAGGGTGTGTGTGTATGTGGTATGTGTTTGAGGGTATATGTGTGTTGGTGTGGTGTGTGTGTGTTTGCATGTGTGTGTGGTATGTATATGTGTGGATGTATGTGGTATGTGTGTGGTGTGTGTGTATGTGTGTATGGGGGTAATGTGTGTGTGGTGTGGTGTGTGTATGTGTGTGTGGTGCGTGTGTGTGTGGTGTGTGTGGTGTGGTGCATGGCACACGTGTCTGTGTGGTGTGGTGAGTGTGTGTGTGTGGTGTGTGTGTGCAGTGTGGTGTGTGCTGTGGGGACAGTGTGACGCGCGGCCCCTCACGGCCCTGAATGTGTTCGGGTCCTTGCCTGGTGCTCTTCCCACAGAGGCTGCTCGTGGTCTGAAGACAGGCAAGCACATGGGAGGTGCTGGAGCTGGTGGTGTTTGTGGTGGTGTATACGGGTGGACAGTGTGCATGAATGGATCAAGTCAAATTGATCTTTCATTGGCACTTGTTAGTCGAAAAGCCTTCTTTAAAAACATGAAGACGGAGCGCCTGGGTGGCTCAATTGTCGGCTCAGGTTGTGATCTCATGGTTCGTGAGTTTGGGCCCCCATCTGGCTCTGTGCTGACAGCGCAGAGTCTGCTTTGGATTCTCTCTCTCAAAAGTAAATAAACATTTACAAAATATGCAGAGAAATGAGTAACTAACAGTGTAGCAGATAAGAGCAAGTTAGCTGTCAAATTCCAGACTCTGGGTCTGGAAAGGCCGGGTGCAGAGGGTGGCCCTGGTCTGCCCTCCCCCTCACCACCCCGCTCTCAGAGACGACCTTGGGCTTGTGGTTAAGCCCATGCAGGAGCACGGAGAAGGGGTCATTGCAGACAGACAGCTCCAGCTTTGGCTCAGGATGAGGGGCCCCTGACACCCCAGTGAAGATGGTGGCCGTTGGGGAGGGTCAGCCTGGGGCATGCAAGCCGATGTCCCATAACCAGACCTTGGACTCAACAGTCTGCTCGATGCTCTCGGCACTTTCTTTGCCCCGGAGGGTGTGTCACGTCACCTCCGTGTAACGTGAGTGGACATAAAAGTGTCTCGAAGGGTCTACTCTGGGGGGGGGGGGCACTTAGGGCCAGAGCCTCTGTGACCTCCCTCGACGGACCTCTCAGTGCACAGCCTGGCACGTAATTGTGGGCTCTTCTGGACAGTGAACTCCCTGGTCCTCTCTATAAGTGCATCGAGTCACATGCTTGAGATGTAATTTTTCCAATCACGGCATGGGCTTTGCTTGTCCCAGGGGGAAACTGTGAAGCTACCATGATGTGCAATCCGGTTGGAGGCTTGAAGCCATTTCACAGTGGCAGCAGCCTCGGCTGTGCCCTCTCCCAGCCAGGCCGGGCAGCACAGGGAGATGACAGGCTCTGCGGGCCAGATGAACGGGGTCACATGGACGGGACTTGGGCCCACATCAGCCCTTTGCTGCCGCGCTCCTGGAGATAGCGGGTGGCCCCAACAGCTGTAGAAGGGGGGCAGTGGCAGGTGTGTCCAGACAGAAGGGGGGGCCAGAGGCTGGGGACCTGCGCTCACTGGTGCGTGCGGGGGTCTGTGCCTTCCTGCAGCAGCTCACGTGCATCCACAGTCCGGCACGACTGTTGGCCACAAGGCAACGGTCACGCTATGAAGAGACTGTGCTATTTAGAATCCAGTATCCCTACTCTGAAGTGAGTCTGGCTTTGCCTCTGGGTTTAGAGCACCTGCCTGTGTCCTGCATCCGTTCCTAGGACAGTGGGTGACAAGGCGTCCAGAGGTGGCTCAGGCCCCGCTTTCAACCTCGGCACAGATGACATGGGGACTGGGTCGTTCTTTGGTCTGGGAGTCTTTTCCTGTGTTAGATGCTTAGGAGTGTCCTTGGCCTCTATCTGCTCGATGTCAGTAGCTGCCTCCCAGTTGTGACGACTGTGACTGTCTCCAGGTATTTCGAAATGTCCTCCAGGGGTCAAAATCACCAGGGGTTGAGAGCCACCAGAGTAGGGAGGGGATTTTGTGGGGTACATTAGCTTTATACCTGTAGTCTCTGGGCTGTGTCCACGAGCATTTATCATCATCCTGGATGATGACAGGACAAGCAATTCCCAGCACTGAGGTTGGCAGAGGTGTCCACAGCTGGGGTTAGGGGCTTGCGAGAGAGGGGAGAGGTCCCATCCCACCTGCTCCTTCTCCCTTCTCTAGCTCAGTCTCTGTTCCCATCCCTTCCGGACAGTGTGACACATCTCCTCGGATGCTTGCTGAAATGCACATTCTGGAGCCCTGCTTCCCAGAGCTTCTGGGCACAGAGCATCCAGGAGCCGCCCCGGAATCTGTGTGCTACAGCTTCCCAGGGGATTCTGCTGCAGGGGGGTGGTCTGGAAACAACGCCTTGAGAAGCAGGGGTGTCAAGGCAAACGAGCTTTACCAGTCCCCTGAGGACCCTAAAATCTAACACAAAGAAGAAAACGACAACTTTAGTACAAAACCAAAAGCTATAAAGGTCCAGGAGAAAGATGAAGTTCTTGGGGTGCCTGGGGGACTCAGTTGGTGAAGCGTCCAACTTCGGCTCGGGTCGGGATCTCACGGTTCGTGAGTTTGAGCCCCGTGTCGGGCTCTGTGCTGACAGCTCAGAGCCTGGAGCCTGCTTCAGATTCTGTGTCTCCCTCTCTCTCTACCCCTCCCAGGCTTGCTCTCTGCCTCTCTCTGTCTCTCAAAAATGAATAAGCATTAAAAATTTTTTTAAATAAAAAAAGATGAAGTTCTTAAATGTAGACATTCCTTGTCCTGAAGATGGATTCATTCATTCGTTCATTCATTCATTCAGCAAACATTTTCTGAGTGCCTACTATATTTCAGACATTGTTCTGGGCATTGGGGTACCAGCAGTGAACAACATAGACACGCGTTGCTGCTCTCATCCAGTTGATACCTCGCAGGGGGAGACAAAGAAGGGGCTCTGTAACAGGGGAGTATGTTAGAAGGTGGCAGTGCTGTAAAGAGAGAGCAGGGAAGGGGGTTAGGGAGTGCTGGGGGGTGGTTTGCAGGTGTAATCAGGTGCTCAGAGAGGACTTCCTTTGCAAGGTGGTAGTTGAACACCTTGAAGGTGGTGAGCGGCAGTCTGGCAGATATCTATAGGAGTGAGTTCTCCGTGCACAAGGAAGAGCAAGCATGGAGCCACCGAGGCGGAGTGCACATTCCTGGGGCGATGCAGGACAGCAGGGGTGCTCCTGTGGTGGAGCGCAGTGAGTCGGGGGCAGGTCATGGGGCTGGGGGTGGGGAGGCGCAGGAGGCTGGGTCCTGCGGAATGTGACTCTGAGGGAGGTCAGGGGGCCCGGGCAGATTTTAGGCCGATGAATGTCAGCATCAGATTTCAGACTTAGAAGGATCACCTTGGCCACTATCTTGAGTAGACCCTTGTGGGGGGGTGGGGGGTGGGAGAAGGTGGGGGGCCAGGGTAGAAGTCATCGTTACTATTGAAATGACAGCCTGGTTTCTGCCCCCTTGGCATTTACCGTGATTGTGAAGATAGAACATGCACCGCTTTAGCTAACGAGGAAGTGTTTGCTGAGCGATATGATTAATTCAGAACAGAGAAGTGTGTGAAAGTCAGCGGGAGGAAGACGTGCCTTCTGAGATTCAGACTTCATGCCCAAGTTGGGCCTTAAGATGGATGAACAAGGGTATTTTTTTTTTTTTTTTAGTTCCAGGGGCATATAATGGGCATTCAGTAAACAGTACACATTTGAAATGTACAATTTAATGCATTTGGTCATATGCATATATACCCATGAGACCACTGCCCCGATAGTGAACATCTCCAGCACCCCTGAAAGTTTCCTTGTCATTTATGAGGCAGGGTAGGAATTACCATCAGGATAGGGACTTGAACGAGGGCACAGAGGAAGGGAGATGCAGGGGCTTCTTCGGACAGAAAGATGCCCACCCTGACTATACAAGAAGGACATCTCATAACACGGCTGGAAGCAGATCACATGGGGCGGGAAGCGCTGGGTCACAAGGGTTACATCACAGGGGGCTGAGCAGGGGTGTTTATGTTTTAGGGTGTGGAAGAAACAGAGTGTGTCAGCTAAAATTTCATCTTTAGAAAAAACAACAGCACCAAGCTCAAATTGTAGGTACTTTATCTTTTTGTGGTAAGCCCAAAAAAATATAACCAAGTGCATTTCTGCAAGTCTCTCATGCATACAAAATCCATTGAAGGAAAAAGAGCATCAGGCAATTTCATAATTAGATAATTAACAGACTCCTTAACAGCATTAAACTAATACAACTACTTAGAGATTGAAAAAAAAGCCGTTGCCACCTGATAGTACGTTATAGCCTGCATATAAGAATACATCTAATCTAGGGGCGCCTGGGTGGCTCAGTCGGTTAAGCATCCGACTTTGGTTCAGGTCATGATCTCACGTTCATGGGTTCAAGCCCTGTGTCCGGCTCTGTGCTGACAGCTCAGAGCCTGGAGCCTGCTTCGGATTCTGTGTCTCCCTCTCTCTCTCTCTGCCCCTCCCCCACCAATGCTCTGTCTCTCTCCATGTCTTTCAAAAATAAATAAATGTTAAAAAAGTTTTTTAAATACATTCTAATCTAGATAGACTTTAATAATTCAAAGGTAGAATTTTAGCATGTTCCACTAGACTCTTGATTAGTGCCTCATAGTTTTGAAGTCCTGCCCTTTATTTTTGTGTCAGGTTGAACGAGAACTTTGAAGTTCAGGGAAACACTTAAATAGGTATTCGGTGAGCATCTCCTCCCTCATCCTAAAGACTTGATCTGTTTGTGAATGGGTCCCCCTCCCCAGGGCCGGGGGTAGACTGGAAGGCAGGATTTTCAGGTTTGAAGGTAGTTAAGCAGCTAAGATGAAGTCATCTTTCTTTTTCCACCTCCTGGGCAGAGAGGTTGGTAACCTCAGAGGCACTTACCAGTTGGTGGCTCTGTGATTCAACCTGAACATCCAGCAGGGCACCTTTGGAGAACTGCCCACTCTTGGGGAGAAGTGAGGAGAACTTTCCAGTTGGAAAGCATTGTGTTCTCAGTTCCGTGGAAACGAACGACCCCATTATCTCACCACTGAGCACAGAGAAGGCTGAGTCATGCAGTCTGCGTCCAGGAATTCCACGGACCCATTCTTAACATTGGTTTCTTGGAAGAGAACCTTGACTTACCATAATGGGAAAGATGTTAATGAAGGACCGTACGGTCTCATGTTGATTGTCTCCTCACTTCTTCATGCCCAGAGTGTTTGCTAAATCCTCCTGGACAAAAGCTCGCCCTAGGATCCTTATCACCATCATTGCCACCATCATCTGATGGACTCAATTCATATCCACAAGGTGTGGTTTTCAATGCTGAGAAGTGTGACGCTGACACTAATTGCTACCTTTGTTTAGCATTCCCCAAAGTACGGGACCGTACGACCATGTTACATGGTATCTGCGCTGTCAGCACAGAGCCTGATGCGGGGCTTGAACCCACGAACTGCGAGATCGTGACCTGAGCTGAAATCAAGAGTCGGATGCTTAACTGAGCAAGCCATCTGGGTGTCCCATCAATTCCTATTTTCACATCTAAAGGGACTGAAGCTAGGCTGGGTTGCTAAAAAATGACTACCAGTGAAATAGCTACTAAGCGGTAAAGTGGGGGCCTGAGCCTCCCCCACTTATAACCGAATGCTTTCAAGAGAATCAACAGACACTGTCCATGCCTTTGAGTCAGAAAAGATGAGACACACGGGTTTTAAAAAAATGTGCATGATCATAGCAGGGGACCCCTCACCTACTCTTTCAAGTAATTCGTGAACTGTTCTTAATCATATTAAGTTCTAATTAAAAAGCTGCCTCTTCTTTTGAAGGAGGAAGGTCTTATCAGCAGCAACGCTTTTTCGCCGCAAGCAGCTGTGTTAATTGCATCCTGCCGGCCCGGCCCGACAGCCTTGCGTGGGGAACTCGATCATTTCGATCATTCTCGCCAGAGCTGCACAGCCGGTCTCCCTGCTCTCCTGCAGAGCAGGGTGGCTTAGGCTGGGCCCAGTCACTTACATTACAGGTTAATTTGGTTTCTTATGTAGAACAGCTCTGGTGTGACACTTCACATTCTTCCTCTGGCGGTTTATTTTTGGCCTTTTGGAGCTCATTACCTGGCATGAGTTTACATTCGTTCTTGCTCACACGCGGGGATTCGTGTTCGCGGGTGATCGTTGTTACTGAGTGAGGTGCGGTTGGCGCATGAGACTGGTCGGTAACGGTGATGATGATGAAGATGACAACAAGGAGCTGTGGGTCCTTACGTGGCCTGATGGGCCAGAGGGAGGTTTCACGTTAAAGAAGCAGGCCTGTGATTTGAGCCTGGCCGGGTCTGCTGTGCTGCCGTGTTTGGCTTTGGCTCTCAGGCCTCACTCACAGCAACTCTCTGCGTCCCTCTCGTCCCCTCCCTCGTGCAACCGTGGAACTTTGCAGAATGAGCCTTGCATCCTCATGCCAAACAGAGAGGACCGCTAAGGGACGTTAGTGAGAATGGTAGCCACTGTGAAGGGGGTCACCCTCCACCACCAGGGGCAGTGAGACGTCATCACTTGTCACAGCCTGATGTGTTCCCTGGCTTCCCTCCAGGGTGGTCACATGCCTTGTTTGTGGGTCTGGGGACTCCATGAACTGCAGCAGTAAAGGACACTGACGTTTGTCAGTCAGTTGCCCCGGGCGGGCAGGTTCAACCAGATGGCTGGGCAAGTAGAATCTCACTTGAGAAGGACAGTGGGTCGTGACGACCGTAGGCATCCCCTTGGATCTTCCCACGGGCCATGGAAGCATGTGAGGAAAGTGACAGGTGCAAGTCAGGGGGCTGGTGAGCATGGAGGACCACATCATCCCAAGGAAGAAGTTATGTCCACCGGTACATGGACATTTCGGGTCCATCCTTAGACTTCATCTGTTCACGTTCTCCCTTCTGCCAACGGTTAGTTAAGGTTCGGCCAAATCATCTGGCTCGCTCTTCTTCTGAAATTACTGAGGCAATAGAATAAAATAAAATAATAAAATAAAATAAAATACTGCTTCTTGGAGAGATGTCCGGGTGCAGATATTCAAATGTGGAGCCAGGAGTGAGAGTATTCATATTCTTGGTTCAGATGCACCTGAGGTCTGCGCTCTGTTGTTTTGCAAACTTTCTGTTCTGCTGTTTTTGTTCCAAAAAGAGCATCATTGACATTGACACCTGCCTTTGGGGATGGAACTGCTAATGAAGAACACAATGATTCTTGAGAAGGAAAAGAACACCGCTGAGGAAGGTGTCGGCAGGTGGGGAGGGGGTGGGAATGCGAACTCTCCCTGCAAAGATTGTAAGGAGTGTGAAGGTGAATTCTACTGATCTTCTGGGAAGCTGCCTGCAGTGGAGAACAAAACATGGCATTCTCGGAGTCCTGACCTCCATCTCAGGCCTCACAGGATGGCATTTATGGAGGAAGAAAGTTTAGGAACGAAGTAGAAAGAAAGTGCCTTTGAAGAACAATTTCAGTCTTGACGAGCTTGTCACCAGAGGCCTCTAGGATAATAAACCAGAAGCAAACATGGACAGGAATTTGTACAACACACGCAGGACACTGACTCCAGCTGCTGCCTTGCTCTCAGACCCAGAGGCTTTGGAGGAACATAGTCAAAGTAATTTTAGCTAAAATTACATGAGAAAAATGACAGCCTTGTCCTCAAAAGTGGCATTAGCGTTTATGGCTGAGCAGAGGATGAAATGGGACAGAAAGCAGAGAGGACCATTAGCAAATGGTCTGCTTGGGTGGTAGCTCCCGTGTTCTCACTCTCAGTCCACAGTCTGCATGCAGCCCTGCTTTCAGACAGTGTGCTTGCTGCCTGCTTGCTGGGGGGTCTGGCCCGCCTGTTCCAGGGGTGCCCTGTTGACCTGGCCTTGTCCAGGTAGGTTTCTCTTGTTGCCGATGAGCTGGCCTGATGGTAAAAATAAAAACAACCTCTGAAACAAACAAAAAAACCCACCAACCGCCCCCAAATTTTGCATATAAACATTACTTTTCTGGGAACTTAGGAGAAAGTGTCCTAGATCGTGTGTTGAGGCAAGAAAAGGGAGAATATATTTGAATAGTTTAAGGACAAGCCAGGTAAAATCTTGGTTATGGTTGGTACACATTAGGTCCTTTTAATTTACTGGAACAAATACCGTTGGAGGACTCTAATAACCTTCGATTTGGGAGGATTTGTGTCATGATAATTGTATAATAGGCAACTAGCTCACTTAGACAAAATAAATGAGATGCTCCTTGACTGGTTTTGCTTTAGTTGAATTCTTTTCATTCATTTACGTATTTCACAAATATCTGTCCAGCCCTTACGATGAAGTAGGCACTGTTTGAGACATGGGTGGGGTGTGTGTGGATTAAAGATGGAAAGAAAGAATATTTCCCCTCAAGGAGCTGACGATCTAGCAGAGAAATAGTTCTCCACATACAAAATACAGAAGTAAGATAGCTCCTGGAACGCAGGTCTAGGACACTGGGATAATGGCACCACTGGGTCTGCATTCCAGTAAAATCATCTTGGGGGGAGGTGGGTTCGAGGTCAAGACTATAATCAGGGAGGCTGTGGTGGTGTGAGAAGTGATCACAGCTTTATCATAACAGTGGGCATGAGTAAAGGTGCCATCAAAAGCTCTCAGAAAGTACCACCTGCATTTGGCGGTTGGATTGGAAGGGGTAAGGAGGAGATGAGGGAGGTTCTAGGTTTCTAGCCTGGGCGCCTGAATGGATAAGGATACTGTTTAAACTTTGATAGTGATTGTTGGAATAAGAGTAGGTTTAGGGGCAAATAAAATTAAGTTTGAATTGTCAGCTTGAAGAGTGCTTATCGGGGTGATGTTTTCCAGGGGGCTATGGGATATAAGGGCTTAGGATTCAGGAGAAAGACTAGCAGGGACAGAGGGAGAGAATTCCCAGTCACTAGGGTCTAGGTGGCTATTGAAGCCATGGGCTTGGACGTCATTGCCTAAGGAAGAGAGATTTCATCATAATTTCTTAGATCAGTCCATCAGAAGATGGGGTGAGGGGGCTTCAACCTAAAGAAAGTCATTAATCTAAGAGATGCTTAAGGGATGTGTCAGGACATCAGGACACTCCTTCTCCTGAAACACCCGTAGAAGAAGTAGAAGAGCTGTAAAAGGGTCGAGAACCATCTTCCAGAGTTTTCTGTGTTCCTTTCTAGCAGTGAGCAGTTGGGCAGATGAGGTATCTGCCCCAACCCTCCTTCTAAGGAACATTACCAGTTGCCCAAGTGTTTTCTTGAATCCCTCATCACGGCAGATGTGCAGGAAAGCTTATTTTGTTACTGTTTTTGAAAGATGAGAATGTTTTGGGCACAGAACTCTTCAACTTCAAAGTCTAGGATGAAAATGTTGCCCAAGTACCAATAGCCCATTTTTGTTAGCGCTGAAGTGAAAATTAGGATGTGCAAGATAGAGATTCGGATTGTGCCATGTTCCCGCTGTTCCCAGGCAATTGTTTCCTGAGGTCACAGGATGAACCAGGACTAGAGGTAGGAATGTCTTTGAAGCCCATGAGCCAGGCAGCGAGCCAGGCTGTGGGGCTTAATGTATTCCTTCCCTGGGTCCAGGTTTCCTCTGGTGCCAGCTGACCCTGAGGGCGCTCCCCTAGCCCATCTCCCAGGGCCACTGCAATCCTTCTTGTGTTCGTGGCAAACAAGGTTAGCATGTGGGAGCCTTCTGTGGTTCTGAAGCCTCCTTGTCTCTTTTCTTCCTGTGCAGGACGCCTGTCCCCCCAGGCACCATCTTCTTTCCTCTGGTGCAAACGGAAAGCCATGTCTGTTGACCATTCCTCTTTGAAGTTTTGAATTGCACTGAAATATTTATAATGTATAGACAAACACTCACAAAGGGTTTTAGTTTCCACAAGCCATATCTCTTGACTAACTGGGGCCTTTTAAAAAAAATGTTTGTTTATTTTGATAGAGAGAGCACAAGTGGGGGGAAGGCAGAGAGAGAGAGAATTTCAAGCATGCTGTCAGCACAGAGCTCCGTCTCACAACCGTGAGATCATGACCTGAGCCAAAATCAAGAGTCGGATGCTTAACTGACTGAGCCACCCAGGCGCCCCGACTAAGTGAGGTCTTTTGCTGATAAGAAGGCACATAGAGTCTCCGATCAAGGGTTGCTTAATTTAGGGAGCAATTGACATCATCCAGCAATTGTATACTTGTTATACAATCTCCACTTTCCTCTGGATGAGACAGCCATGGCTCTTTGCTGCTTCTTGGGGTCTGTGGTCATGTTCATTGTACTGACTGATGGTGGGCTTTACTGCAGTTCTCACTGCTGGTTATTTGATACCTCCGGAACCAGATGGGGAGCGCTGAAATTCTGTGTGTCCCATGTCTGTTGATTGGTCCTGGACTGGAGGTGGCAGCAAAGGGTCGTGGCATCCAGGAACCAAGAAGGCCCCCTGGACTCTGAACTTGTGGAAGACAGGAATTGTTTTCACGCATCCTGAGGTCCTCAGCCTAGTGCAGGGCATGGCTAACGTATGTTATTTGTTAACTGTTAGAAGCTGAGAGGCAAAGGAGCAATAGGGCTGAGTAAAGAAGGTACTACTTCAAGGGAGGGCACTAAAAACCAAGAAGAGGGGCACCTGGGTGGCTTAGTCTCTTGGGCCTCTGACTCCTGGTTTCAGCTCAGGTCATGGTCTCACGGTTCGTGAGATCATGCCCCACATTGGGCTCTGCGCTGACAGCGTGGAGCCTGCTTGAGATCCCCTCTCTCTGTCCCTCCCACTCACGCACTCTCTCTCAAAATAAATATTTAAAAAAAAAAGAAGAAAAGAGAAAAGGCCATTTCTGGAGCATGGACGTGTCCCCTCTGCCCGAGCTGCAGATGTCAGACCCAAATCCAGATTCCACAGGGAGTGAAAATAGACTGTGATGTGTGGACAGGACAGGACTTCTATCTGCTTCCTCACTGTGACACTTCTTCCTGACGATTGGGTTAACAGAAACATTCTAAATCAGCCATTCACTTGGGGCTTCTTGAAACCAAATAGTTTGGTGCCTTGAAAGCATAAGCCATGGGTCGTGGATTGCTTTTGAATGCCCGTCTCAGATTTCTTATGATTTCTTACGTGTCTCTGGTTATGTAGTAGAATGTGGGGATAAATAAATGACTGCTGAAACACGAAAGGATAAAATACGGTGTGGTCATTTAAAAAATCACATTTTCAAATGACATGTGTTGGTAAGAGAAAATTCTCATTTTGTAATGTTCTGTGAAAAAGCAGAAAACTATCTTGGGGGCTCAAATACACTTCTTTTGAATAAATGACTATTTCCTAGATGAATGAGGTGAAAACGGCAAAAAAACTAGGTGTCCATTGATGAATATGGCTTTTTGGCTCTGAAAAGCATGAACTAGGGGTAGTTCAAGCTACTACCTCTTTGGAGCTTAGTTTTCTTATCTGAATGCTGAAGTGGCAGTCTGTTTCCAGAATGGTCTCTGAGGGGCCCCTTTGGCCACTTGGGGTCCCACATGCTCCGAGTTGTGATTTGACTGTGGACAAAGCAGCTGTCGCCGAGAGAGATGCCACCAGGCAAGGTTTCATATGGTTCGCATCACTTTGTCAACCAGACTTGATCAACCTTGACCTCCTACTATTTCCCATCATTTTATGTGACTGTCTTGAGTTTCCGCCTCCTGGACCACTCCTTGCTGCTGCTGTGGAAAGGGGCCTCTTGATTTATTAATCAATTAATCAGCGCCTGTTGAGGAGCTATTCAGGGTAGTTTAACAGGGAAAACAAAATGCTATAGCGCATAATCAAGATGGATCGTAATTAAGAACTGCCTTCCCACTGCCCATCTTCCTGCCCACGCTGATGGCCCCACACTCCTCTCTTGCCCACAGCTCATCAAACCCCGTTCAGCCCTGGGGGGTTTCCCTGCCCCATGAAAACTGACAGTAAGTTCCAGAAGGGCAGACTTTCTTCTAACGTTGTAGAGGAAAATAAGCCTCATCAATTATTTGCAGAAAATGTAGGATCTCGAAAGTTCAATCAGGCCCCCAAAATGACATACAGCTCTGTCCAAATATACACATACACACTGTCTTGTCCCAGTTTCTCTATGGCCAGAGTCATGGAGCTGGAAGGATCTCACAGCAAGGATCGGCCATGGCCTCGTGTGACGGATGAGAGGCTCAGTGAGGCCAATTAGCATGTCCAAGGTCACACAGCTAGTTAGTAGAACTGGAATTAGAACTCAAATATTCTGGTAAACAGTTAACACCCCTGGTGATTATTTCTCTGTGAAATCCTGTTTTCCTATAAAAATAAACATAAAGTGAATGAAAGAAATCATCCTCATGAACTTCATTTTCTGATTTCTTTAAACGTTTATTTTGAGAGAGAGAGAACATGAGTACATGCACAAGTTAGGAGAGGGGCAGAGAGAGAGGGAGAGAAAATCCCAAGCAGGCTCTGCGCTGTCAGCACAGAGCCTGATGTGGTGCTCGATCTCATGGACCATGAGATCATGACCTGAGTGGAATCAAGAGTCAGACATTCCACCGACTAAGCCACCCAGGTGCCCCTGATTTCTTTTAGGTAAGGGTTTCTGAGCTAAAGAGTTTTGAATAGTACTTTTATTTATTTATTTTTTTTAATTTTTTTTTGAATGTTTTATTTATTTCTAGGAGACACAGCGTGAGCAGGGGAGGGTCAGAGAAAGAGGGAGTCACAGACTGAAACAGGCTCCAGGCTCTGAGCTGGCAGTCAGCACAGAGCCCGACGCGGGGCACGAACCCACGAACCGCGAGATCATGACCTAAGCGAAAGTCGGATGCTTAACCGACTAAGCCACCCAGGCGCCCCTGAATAGTACTTTTAGACCATGTTTGTGGGGAAAGTATCTTGGACTGTTTGTCATGGAGGTATTTTTCTTCGAATTGGGCAGGATACCAGACACATGTATCCAGCTTGCCACAGATCAAATGGTCAGTGGTGAATCTGCAGGGGTTGCTGGACAGGTGGAGCTGGCTGGGTCACTCTCTGGTCCAGAACCTGTTTGGTTTGATTTTCTTCCAATGGCACTTAGCACATAGCACTAATGAGGCCAAGACTTTCTTAGAATAGAATCTCCATCGATCACTGAAGTTCCATGGGCTACAGGAAGCCAGAGACCACAGGCATCAGTCCAGGCTGACTGCACTCACCCCTCACTCCCTACAATTCTTTAGTGGACACAAGGAGAAGAATCTGGAATGTCCTTCTTTGGCTATCTTGGTGACGAGGATGCTTAGAAATCTTTTTTTTTTTTTTTTTAATTATCCCTTCATGTCCTCAACCATAATAATCTTGTGTTTATCAAAGGTGTTTGTCCATTAGAGGTTTTTCTGCCAGCCCAGCTGCTCATGTCTATTTGATGCCATCAGACAGTCAAGCCCTGAATACGTCTGGGGCTTAAGTCCTACGCCGACATCTGAATTGCTCTTTACTAGCCTTGAGTTACAGATTCTCCTGTTTTGTTTTGCTTGTGTGTTCTCCAGGACCCTGCTTTCTCGGCTGTGATTCACGACAAGCTCCAGGTCCCCAACACCATTCGCAAGGCGTGGAATGACAAGGACAACCGCTGTGACATTTGTGCCACACACCTGAACCAGCTGAAGCAGGAGGCCATCCAGATGGTGCTGACCTTGGAACAGGCAGCCGGCAGCGAGCATTATGATGGCTCGCCTGGCTCGCCCCCCGCCCTCTCCAACATGCCCATGCTGGTGGGGTCCCGGCACACAGCTGGGCTGCAGCAGCCCAGAGATTGGGCCTTTGTGCCTGCCTCCTATGCCTCCTCCAACTACATGGCTTTCGTCACCAATAAGCACAGCGGCAAACCCAACAGCCTTGGGGTCAGCAATGGGGCAGAGAAGAAGAGTGGGTCCCCAACCCACCAGGCCAAGGTCAGCCTTCAGATGGCCACCAGTCCCAGCAACGGGAACATCCTCAACTCTGTGGCCATTCAGGCTCACCAGTACCTGGATGGCACCTGGTCCCTGTCGAGAACCAACGGGGTCACCCTGTACCCATACCAGGTAAGTAGCCTCTGAATAAGTTGGAATAGGGTTGGTTGGAGTCCAAGCCCAGAAGTGGGTAGCGCTTCCTATCTTTGCCCTTTCCTTCCAGGGACTCCCCAACTTGGAGCCCAGTGTTTCCACGTGGGCCCCCTGGCCATTGCTAAATAAAGACGAAATATTTGAGGGGCCAGTGATCCATGGTAGTGCTCTGCTCCCACTGTCTGGACCTTCTAAAAAAGGTGTAGGCTCCCTTCCTCACCTCTTCTGCCTTGTTGGACCATAACCTTTTTCTATTTGCAGCTCACTTTAAATACTTGGGGTTAGGTTACTGAAAGTGTCTTCCCGTTTTCTTATTTTCTCTTTTTCAGTTCTTTAAATTAGCACATACTCCTGAGTTTCCCTCTAGAAATTAAGGGAACAGGTCCTAAATCTGCCAAGGAATCGTAAAACATTGTCTTAACTTTTCTTGGGTGAATTTTCTGTTGGGTGAGGGTTGGGTTTACCATATGTGTTCTCTGTGTCCCCTGAGTTGATCATGTGGGAAGCAGCAGAAAGCATTGACAGTCACTGCGGATTGGAGGGGTGGCCACGGTCATAGAGTGTATTAGTCAGGGAAGCTTACTGGTGTAACAAATGATCTCAGGTTATTTCTTACTCATGGCTCTGGTGTATTGGGTGTATTTGGTGCCTGGCCACTCATTTCCATGTTACCATTTTCCAGGGGGCCTCAGAGTCTGCCACCAGATCTTGCATAAGCAGCCAGGGATTGAGGGAAGAGAGGGATTGTGGAGAATCTCACAGGGAGACTTGCGGGACCCAGCCTGGAAGGGGCATAGGTAACTTCCATCCACATTCTAGTGGCAAGAATCCAGGCATTTGGCCTCCCCTCCCCTCAGCGGAGGTGGAGAAAGCCAATCTGACCATGTTCCCCAGAGGAAAAAAAGAAACAAGTTGAGAGAACAAACAGCATAGTTTTGTTACGTGGGGGCAAAGGCGCGGGGGAACGTAAAGTGAGTTAAATGTGGCTGATCAAATTCCTGGTGACTTTTCTAGAGTGGAAGAGGGAGTGTAGATGGCTTGTCTTGATATCTTGAAGGAAAGTGAGGAGCCTGGATCCTTATCTTAAGTTAGTATTCTTGGATCACCAGACTGCCATTTACTGGGTGCTCTGAAGTTTACAAAATATGGTGGGTGCATCATTTCATTTAACCTCACAGGAGGCCTGTGAGCAGGCAGGACAGATGTTAGATCTTCCTTTTACAGATGGGGAGCACAGTACTTGGAGAAGTCGAATGACCTGCGGCCACACAGTTGGTGACAGAGTGGCGAACACAGGCTCACCACTTCCGACTCCCCCCAGCTTTACCCCAGAGCAGGGTCCTTTCGCCATCTTTCCCAGACATGGCTCCTTTTCTGACTCCGCATACCAAGGAAAATCACTGTTGTATTGCAGTGGCCTATTTGCCCCTTTACTTTTGGGTGGAATTTTCTGGATTGTGAGTATAAAAAATCTGATGCTGAGCCAACAGCCCCCTGGACAGAGCTTTATCGTCTAACGCTTGAACATAACCAGGAAAGGCACAGACAGAATAGCCTCTTTCCGCGGTTGAGTAACATGCCTTTTCTGTTAGAGATTTTAAATATATGATTTTGAAAACTAATAAAAAGTAATACATTTCCTGTAAAATAACACACCAAAAACCCAAGCAAGTATAAATAAGACTTTAAATATCAACGTCGCCAAGAAAGGGACTATAGAACAGTTGGGTATGTTTCCACCTGGGATTTTATCCGAACACAACTGATACAGTTGTGATTATGTTTAATTCTGTGATCTGCTTTTCACTTTGTATTACTGGGTGCATTTTCCCATGCCATTATGTGTTTCTCCTAAGAGAGGGTCTTTAATGGTAGCATAGTATGCCATTATATAAATATGATCCATTATCTGAGGGTGGCCTAATTCGTATAACGAAGCACCAATTACTTGAGGTTCGGTTTTCGCTACTATAAATAAAATGCTTGCACATTCTTCTTCCCAGGTCACATTTTCAACACACCCCGGGTTGTGCGAGCCACCCTACTCATGTTACACAGGCCACTCACGTTACACCTTCCTGGGCCCCAGAGCTCTTGTGACATCTATCAGGTGCTAGGTAGAAGACTCAGCTGCCGCACAGCCCTAATGAGCGAGGACGGGGGGATTGGGCGCTGGTGCTTTCCTAGAAAATAGAGTGGTAGGAAAGTTGGTATGGGGGGAGGGGGTGAAGATGCTGCTTGAAAGCACAATTAAGGATTATTGGTGTATTTTTTTTTTTACTTGTGCCTGATTAGTTTTGCTCCCCCTCTTCCTTCGTGTCTGCTGAGAAAGAATTTCCTGCCCAATCACACATGTTTATGAAACTCTAACCAAGTGCCGGACACCATGGGAGGTGTTTGTGGGGCTCCTGTGTTGGGCAGGAAGCCCAGGTTCCGGTCCTGTGGTCCTTACGGACAAGGAAGGTGAATCACCCGGTATCAGAGGATTCACACGCGCTGCCAACTTGACAATTTCCTGGGTAAATTTGAACGCTTCTTTCCAACTCCAGGACAGGCTAATTCATGCATTTCCCCCTGGTTGATAAAGGGATCAAAAGGAATCTGTCTGGGATAAAGAGATTCGGTGCCTGGCTGTGAATCTGTGCCCCCGTGTTATGGCTGTGGCATCCTGATGCCCGGGGCTAGGCGAGCCGCGTCCGGCCAGACTGAATGGCTCCGGTTACGAACATCTCCCTGCCATAAATATTCTGCAGCTCACAGTGTAGCCAGCTCAGCAGACATGGCTGACTGCTCTCAAAGCTGACCACACTTTCCTGCCTGCCCATACTCCTGCTTCCCTCCCTGCAAAGCAGGTAGCCCACTGGACTGGGGCCAGGGCTGCTCGCCGGGCAGAGAAGCATCTAGACTTTGTCGATGCTGAGATCTGGAGCCTGTGGAAATGAGGGAGAAGAGGACGCTGTCCTCCCATTTTAGTGCAGGGAGGATGAAAAGATAAGAACAGGCTTCCCAACACGGATGGGGTAGACCTTCACGTGGGTGACAGGAAGGTCCCTCAAATTCCTCATGCCCCCTGTTACCCCCACCAACGTCTAACAATCTCTGGTTGTCTTTCACAGAAAGACCTTCTGCTATTATCTTGTAGGCAGTTAACACAATCTGTATACATACATGGTAGGCAGAAAATACTCTAGAACCTTCTTTGGACCACATGGGTTTTGACTTTGAAAAGACATGTCTGGGGTAGTTCCTTGTAGTCAACCACAGGTTAATTCCATCTTTTTTTTTTTTTTTCTAAGTTGAATAATCCATTTGAGGAAATCCATTTTATTTTGTTTTGTTTTGTTTTTAATGTTTATCATGTATTTTTGAGAGGGGGAGAGTGTGAGTGTGGGAGGAGCAGATAGAGAGGGGGACAGAGGATCTGAAGCAGGTTCTGCACTGGCGGCAGCAAGACTGAGGCAAAGCTTGAACTCACGTATCGTGAGTGAGATCATGCCTTGAGCCGAAGTCAGACACTCAACCACCTGAGCCACCCAGGCACCCCTAATTCCATCTTTTTGAAAGGCAGCTGCTTTTGCATGATTTCTAGTGATTTTAGTAAACACCTGCAGGGGAGACTGCTCACATAGCACTCAGAAGCCACAGAATGCTGTGGTTCCAATCCAGAATCACAGAATCCAGTTCCGTAGAGTGATAACTGTCTTCCACGTCGCCGTGGGAGAATCAGAGACAGTCTTACCTGGGTCAGGTCCATGGCACCAGCTGATGGTAGCTTAACGGCTCAGTCTCTTTCCTCACCTATGGAATCCCAACCCTGTAGGTCATTGGACCACAGTCAATAAAAATATGAAAATATTTTATAAACTCTAGCACAGGGATACCAATATCAGTGATCTATTTGAATCCCCTCATTTGCCAGAAGAGAAGCCAGAGGCTGGGAGGTAGGAAATTTTTATGTTCACACTTTCCTAAGTCTTAGTTCGATCTCTTTTGCTAGAATACAAACCCACTGAGAACCAGATGCCTTTTATTCTTATGTCCCTCACAGCAGCTAACCTGTGCGAAAGTGACTACTCATTAGAGAAAATGCTGATCTCAGGAAAACACTAAAGGTGTTTCTCATGACTGGCCCTAGGTTCAGGAAAAAAGACCTATTGAGACTCCAAGATTTTTGGTGGAAGCCACCAGTTTTTTGGTACCAAGCTAATCTCTAATCTGAAGTACCTTAACAATACTCAGTAAATCCTTGGATGCAATGGGAAGAATCCAGGTGGCGTTTGATGCCACACTTGATACAGGGACATCTGAAGGATAGGAGAACTTTATTTCCTAGGACTTTGGTAAAGTCAGCCTGTCAAGAAAATTTAAGATGATGTTAGATTAATACATGAATCATAAATCCATAATGGATCATTAGCGTGATAGAGTATTGAGTGTGCATTCCTTGAGTTAAAGAAAAATGTCTCTGGTGTAAAAATTATCCTGCTTCCTCAAAAAGCATCCGTTGGAATCAATGTCAGAGATCATGGTAGACTGAACTGTGCGATTGTCTCTATTTCCAGAAGACGACTGTGCCTAGTGAGCCACAGATGTTATTGGAGTATACACGTTAGGTTATGGGCGGAAGGAATGGAATAGCGCCACCAGCCTACAAACGCGTCAAGGTTCACTGAGCCATGAGGCCTCTGCAGTACCTAAACTAGCTCTTTTTTTTTTTTTTTAATCTTTATTTTTGAGAGAGAGACAGAGTGTGAACAGGGAAGGAACAGAAAGAGAGAGGGAGACACAGAATCCGAAGCAGACTCCAGGCTCCGAGCTGTCAGCACAGAGCCTGATGCGGGGCTCGACTCACGAACTGTGAGACCATGACCAGAGCCAAAGTTGGACGCTTCACCAGCTAAGCCCCCCAGGCACTCCTCTAAACTTGCTCTTGAGAGGTCAGACGAACTTGGGAGGACGTGGTGCTGGTTCTTTTTGTTAAGGATTTCCAAGCACCCCTGCAAGAGGAAGGCAAGATTCCACTCGGTAGGGTGCCCGTACTCAGAGCCTCTGCTTACGACTTACGATGGCTTCGTGGATGCCAGAAGCACGTGTTCTAGGGTAGCTGGGCGCAGGGGATGAGGTGTGCGTGTGCTCCTTCCTGCTGAGCTGCTTTCCAGGCAGGAGTGGGGGCAGGTGTTTGCGGCTGTGGGGAGCGGAGGACTCTCACTCATGTTCTTTGCTCAACTTGTCCACTAACATATGCACAGTGTCCTTTTGGGCTAGCCCAGTGTCCACTTCCTGCCCGTCTTCTGCCGCGTCTGCCCAGGCAGGGCAATAGCATAAGATGTCACAATTTGACAAATGACAACAACATCAAAACCATTTTTTTTAACTTGATGGGTTTATGTTTCCCACCTGTTTATAGATGGTCAGAGGAGTATTATTTATCTTGATGCTTTTTCGCGAACTGTGACCACAAGGAAAGGAAGTAGTTTGTATATTCAGTCAGGGATGGAGCGTTTCTGGAGGATATGGTGCTCAGGGTGAAATTCCAGAAGGGTCGTCATATCTTATGGATGTGGGCAGGGCTGTGATCTGAGTGAACACCCAAACTTCAGCAGGAAATTTCAAAAATACTCTCTTCCTTGGTGTCAGAAGGCTGAATAAGCTCCCTCCCCCCCCCGCCCCCCCGCTGCCCTAAAGATGTTTACGTCCTAATACCTGGAAAAGGAAGCCTGTGGATATGTTCCCTTACGTAGTAAAAAGGGGTTGGCAGATATGATTCAGCTGAGGATTTGTGGGGAGATCACCCTGGGTTATCTGGATGGGTCTGACGTAATCACAAAGGCCCTTATGAGTAGGAGGCAGGAAGGATGATCAGAGCCAGATGCGATTTAGGGACAGACGCTGAGATTGGAGAGGAGAGGAAAGAAGGGCTTTGGAGGTAGAGGAAGGGGCCGCAAGCCGTGGAGCAAAGCCAGCTACTAAAAGCTGGAAAAAGGCTTGGCATCTGATTCTCTGCTAGAGCTTCTAGAAAGAGCCAGCCCTGCAGACCCATTCCAGATGTCCGACCTCCAGAACGTTAGCGAGCAGAAAAGAGAGAATAAACCTGGGTTGCTTTAAGCAGCTCAATCTGTGGTAATTTGCTTCCAGCAGTTGGAAACTAATGTACCCAGGAAGCATTTGGTAGCTGAAAAGCGTGGTGGGGGTAGCTGGGTGACGTCTTCAGCTGGCAAGTGACCGGACGTCACCCCGTGGATCGGACAGTACGTCAGCAAGTCAGATGATTTCATGTGGGTGCCTCCCAGGACGAGAGGGTCACTCCTCCTGCTGGGCTGGCTTCTGGTGGTCTCGGATTTCACCCTTGTTATAGCTTGGCGATGACCAGCACACCACGGCGACTCTGCACTGGCCACTGTAATTACTACCATGAAAGTCTCAAGAGAGAGAATCCCAAGCAGACTCTGTGCTGTCAGCGCAGAGCCAATGCAGGGCTCGAACTCACAAACAGATCACGACCTGAGCCCAAATCAAGAGTCGGACGCTCAACCGACTGAGCCACCCAGGCACCTGGGTATCCTCTTTATGTTTGGTAGGCAGAAGACAGCTATTGGAGATTTTGGAGCAGGGGAATGAATAAGTTTCCTTGCTCTATGGCAGAAATTATTTTTAAAAAATTTTAATGTTTATTATTTATTTTTGAGAGTGTGCGTGGTTGGCGGCAGTGGGGGGGGGGAGGGGGTGCACTTAGAAAAGGAAACACAGAATTCAAAGCAGGTTCCAGGCTCTGAGCTGTCAGCACAGAGCCCCATGTGGGACTTGAACCCACGAACCATGAGATCATGACCTGAGCTGAAGTTGAATGTTTTTTTTTTTTTTAATTTTTAATGTTTTTAAAAATTTATTTCTAGGAGAGAGAGAGAGACAGCGTGAGCAGGGGAGGGTCAGAGAGAGAGGGAGTCACAGATTCAGAAACAGGCTCCAGGCTCTGAGCTGCCAGTCAGCACAGAGCCCGACGCGGGGCACGAACCCAGGAACCGCGAGATCATGACCTAAGCGAAAGTCGGACGCTTAACCGACTAAGCCACGCAGGCGCCCCTGAAGTTGAATGTTTAACTGACTGAACCACTCAGGTGCTCCCTCAACGGCAGGAATTTTTAACCGCACACTAGAATCACTTGAGAGCTTTAAAAAAACTACCTGTGCAGGAGCCACACCCCAGACCAAGTGAATCAGAAAGTCTGGGGGTGGGACCCAGGCCTGGGTTTGAACTGCCAAGGTCAAGAACTACAGCTTTAAAGAACAATTTATCTGGCAATGGTGTAATGAGTTCAGGGAAAGGAACAAGGGAGGTGGTATGTGACAGATCGCAGACAGATAGTATATTCGTTTCCTAAAGCCACCATAACAGATTACCACAAACTAGGTCACTTCCAACAACAAAAATGTATTTGCTCACAGTTCTGGAGGCTAAGAGTCCCAGATCAAGGTGGGGCTGTGACAGTGGAGAGACAGAGAGCAAGCAGGATAAGAGCAGAGAAAGAGAGAGGGAGACACAGAATCTGAAGCGGCTCCAGGCTCCGAGCTGTCAGCACAGAGCCCGACGCAGGGCTCGAACCCATGAACCGCGAGATCATAACCTGAGCTGAAGTCGAACGCTTAATTGACTGAGCCTCCCAGGCGCTCCTGTATTTTTTTTCTTTAGAAATATTTCTAGGCCCCAGAGGGAGGTGGTGGGCATGGGGCAATTGTGTCCCCGGTTTGGGGACTGGCTTTCCTCTTCCCCCAGCTCTGTTCGGCTGGGCTGGTGTGTTAGAGTCACTGCGCGAGGGAAGAAGGTGAAATCCTGGTCAGAGAGAAGATTCTCTGGGTGTCGGCTCCTTTCCACGGTTACCTTCCTTCATCAGCGCCATGCTACCAGCCTGGTTTCCTGAGGCGAAATACTGGCTTTCTTTATGGAGCCGAGGAAAAGAGCTACAATACCCACCAACCACAGTGACCTGGTCCAGGGGGGTAACAACGGCCACTGCTTGCTTGCTTGCTTTCTTTCTTTCTTTCTTTCTTTCTTTCTTTCTTTCTTTCTTTCTTTCTTTCTTTCTTTCTTTTCTTTCTTTCTTTCTTTCTTTCTTTTTCTTTCTTTCTTTCTTATGACAAAGTAAACAGATTTTTTGGGAAAGTCTGAGGCTGATACTTATCAGCACTTTTATCCAGGTCTGGAACAATGAGGGACTCGGTGCTGGGCCACGCTAGATTTGCTGCTCATGCACCAGCAATAAAAGCCAGGCGTCCTTGCTTGCTGTGTGTGGTGACCTCTAGCACAGCTTCCTGGCTGTCACGTGCCTGTGATTTCTCCTCTGCAAAGCGGAAGGTCGCAGAGCTGTTGCGGGGACCGTGTGGGATGTTGGACGTTGAATGCTCTGCGTGGTATCAGACACGTGGCAGCCCCCTAGTTCAGTGACCCGAGCGTGAGCGTCATGTTCCTTTAGCAGCTTGGGTTCAGCTTGGGACTCAAGACCCAGTGAACCAGGGCCCGCTTTTCCACGATAAGAACCAGCGGTAAATGAGAACACAAGGCCCCAAAACCATAAACTGAGTATCATGCATGTGAAATCAGTGCAAATCACCAGCTCAGAAAACGTCAGCCACCTCTCCACGTGACCAGACACCAACTTCCCATCTGGACCCAGCAGCTGATGTGAGATTCTGAGTCGAATGATCTCATCCCACTGTTAGAGAATAAATTAGTAAAATCCTGAAAGGCCCATGGAAAAGAAAACCCAGTTTTCTTCGTATTTAAAGGCCTTCAAAAGGGAGGAGGGGAGGTGATATAGAGGCTCGTATCATTTAAAATTTTATAGAATGATGGAGAAGTAGCACTTAGACCAATGCACAAGAGTAAATCCTCATTATTTTGGAGTTAATTTGAAATAATGAGTGATCAAGGCCTAGATTGAGATTCTTACTAAACACTTTTTTAATGTTTATTTATTTGAGAAAGAGAGAGAGAGAGAGAGAGATAAAGCATGAGCAGGGAGGGGCATAGAGAGAGGGAGACACAGAACCCAAAGCAGGCTCCAGGCTCTCAGCTGTCAGCACAGAACCTGACGCGGGGCTTGAACTCACGAACCGCAAGATCATGACTTGAGCTGAAGTCGGACGCTTAACCGACTGAATAAATTCAGTCGTCCCTGAATAAATTCTTTGAAACAGTGCTCAGGGGGTGCCTGGGTGGCCCAGTCGGTTAGGTGGCCGACTTCAGCTCAGGTCATGATCTCTCAGTTTGTGAGTTCGAGCGCCGCATCGGGCTCTGTGCTGACAGCTTGCTCAGAGCCTGGAGCCTGTTTCAGATTCTGTGTCTCCTTTTCTCTCTGACCCTCCCTCGCTCACACTGTCTCTCTCTCTCTCTCTCTCTCAGAAATAAATAAAACTTAAAAAAAAAAAAAGAAACAATACTCAGGTCTTTCATTCTATTTTGTATACCTACAGTAGATACCTACCATTATAATACATGTGTTTTCTTACTATTTACATATATATTTATAAAATACATATCTTTTACAATTGTTACATACTTTGGACTCTTCAGTAAATCAGAACATTGAAGTCTCCTCCTCACCTAGCCCACCCCAGGCATACATCCAATTACTTTCAAGTTGAGATTTGACTGTGCTAACCATCTTGAGCATGACGAATGAACATGCCTCTATCTTATGGAAGGATTTGTGAGGATTAGGTAATGAGTCACATATTTCATATGACTAAGTCACTCCCGGGGAGCAATTGAGGTGTTGCGGAAGCATATCAGTGGCCATTTTTAGGACCCTGGAGACCATTTAGTGCCTTCCTCCCTCCCCGGCGGGCTCAAAGGGTTAGCATGTCTCTTCAGCAGCTTATCTGAGGCCTGGGAATGATGGAGACACTGGGGAGGAAACCTCCTAGAGAGCAAACGCAGCCGTGGCCACGTCTATACCCAAGGCTGTGACCAGGAGTTTTCTAATCACATGTCTAATCTGAGCCAATCTGACAGTTTCTGTCACCTTCACAAGGCTGGCTGCCCTCAGTCCCTGTGGATTAGGCTGTGAAGGGCCGTCCCCGTGGGAAGACTGAGCCCACTGGCCTGTTCACGACATGCTCCCTTTTTGTTAAAGCACACAGACCTCAGGAGCGCCTGGTGGCTCGGTAGGCTAAGCGTCCGACTTCAGCTCAGGTCATGGTCTCATAGTTTATGAGTTCAAGCCCCACATGGGGCTCTGTGGGGCTCTCTGCTGTCAGCGCAGAGCCTGCCTTGGATCCTCTCTCTCTCTCTGTGCCTCCCTTGTGCTCTCGTTCCCTCCCCGCCCAAAAAAACCCCCACAACCCCCACCCCCCAAAAAACCCACATAAAACCACAGATCTCAGAGACGCCAGTGGAAGCAGGCTGGGAAGGCTGCCCCTGTGAATTATAGACGACAGACCAAGCCCAGGAAATGTCAAGTGACCTGCCCAAGGTCACACAGCTAGGAAATGCCGAAGCTGGGACTCAAACCCAGTTTCCTGCACGCTTGCCCCTGGCCCCTCACCACGCTGCTGAGGGAAGGGGGCCAGTGCCTCAGATTGCTCAGACACACAGCCTTCCTGGCGAGGGATGCCCACAGCACACTCCGCTCACACCGCCTGGGGGCAGTTTTGTGTGGCTCAGCTTTCCAAGTCGGGTTTCATGTCATATTGCTCTGCACAGTCATGGAGAAATAAAAACCCTGTTACCTCTTCTCACCGGGCGGTGGGGAGGCCAGTGGGGACAAAGCTTGAGACAAAGTGGGGTCAATAACTCCCCACCCCCCAAACCCCAAACCAAAAAGGCTGTGTGAACAGTACTGCCACCTAGTGAGATGTAGTTTGACTTACCTGAGAGGCAGACAGGACTAATATTTCGAATCTCGTCGTAAATTACAGTAATTCCCTGGGATTAGTAAAAGAAAACAGGGCCATTTTCTTGTCGGTAATGTCGATAATCTTAAAATTTTTTTTTTTACTGTTTCTTTATTTTTGAGAGAGAGACAGGTGAGCATGGGGAGGGGCAGAGAGAGAAGGAGACACAGAATCTGAAGGAGGCTCCAGGCTCCGAGCTGTCAGCACAGAGCCCGACACGGGGCTCGAACCCACAAAGGGTGAGATCGTGACCCGAGCCAAAGTCGGACGCTTAACCAACTGAGCCACCCAGGCACCCCAATAATGTGGTCTTAATTTAACAAGTAATATATGTTTATGGTCAGTGTCCTAACACATATACTTTCAAAAGGACCTCGTTGCCTGAACTGATTTTCAGTGAAAATGGAACTCCGTTTTGGCCTCGTGGAAAGCGCGGCTGGATGCGTGCGTGTGAACCGTGGCTCACCCGCTGAGTAGCCGAGCAGCATGGTGACCACACAGAATGTTAACCTCCGTCCATAGCGTCGGTCTCCTCAAGGTCATTTTGAGGATTGAGTTTGTGCATCCTGAAATTTATTTTTGAGTTCTGAGCACTGGATTTAAATGAAATTTTACACACACAGATGCAACCCGTGAGTTGCAGAATGAGACTCCATACTGAGAAATTCTACAGAACCCAACGCACAGGGACTGCTTATGGAGCATGGCTCCCCACCTTCTGGCATGATGTGCTGAGAGGGGACGTATCCTCACCGGAACATGCTGTCACCCCTGAGAAATGGTCATGGAGCGGGTGAATCCTGAGGCTGAGGCATCACTTCCATCTGAGCAGGGCACAGCGGGCCGTGAGTAGCCTTCTCAAGACGTGTATCTGGAACACAGCCGTGTGCAGAGCCCCGTGTGTAGCCTGGGGACTCCCTCACAGCCCATTGCCACGGAGATTGTGTATTGCAGTTCTTGTTGAAAACCACCTTGTTTTGGTTTCCTATAAGGACAGATAATCCTTTCTCACTCAAATAGCTTTTTCTGATAAAATGCAGGTGCTTTGGGGGATTAACTACTACTGTTGTGTGAGGTGGCCTGCTTCCTCCAAAGACAGGTCAGAAAACCCACACAGAGTCAGAGTTATGAGTTTGGGCACTAAGAAGCAGCGGCCTTTGGGGCGCCTGGGGGGCTCCATCAGTTAAGCAAGTGTTCGACTTCGGCTCAGGTCACAATCTCATGGTTTGTGGGTTCGAGCCCCACGTTGGGCTCTGTGCTGACAGCTCGGAGCTTGGAGCCTGCTTCTGATTCTGTGTCTCCCTCTCTCTCTCTCTCTCTCTCTGTGCCTCCGCCGCTCACGCTTTGTCACTCTGTCTCAAAAATCAATACACATTTAAAAAATGAAGAAAAAAAAGAATCAACGGCCACTTTGTTGAGTCTGTGAGGTGAGAGAGGAACAGGAAGCAGAGAAATGAAAGTTCTTGTCTGCAGTGAAGAGGAGAAAAGATGGATGGTGGTGGCTGATGCTTTGTGGGAAAAAGGAGGAGTAGGAGGTGCTGGCCTCTAGTGAGTGAGGTTTAGAAGCTCCACTATCCTAGAAAAAGGCTGCAAATCCACGCGTTAACCGAGGAGGTGGTCCGCTGAGGCCTTCCTGAACGAGTGCTGGGTGGTGAAACTTGCAGAAAGCCCCTCAGCCGTGGAAATGGCATTGGCTTTGGGAAGACTGTGGAGAGACGTAAATCTCTTAGCTTCACTCCCGCTTCTACCACTTAGGTCGTGAGCTCGGTGATCTGTCCACCCACAGGGGGAAAACCCGAGGGTCCCTTCTGCCCTCTGCTACGTAAGCCCGAGAGCAGACACCTTGAACTTTCCCCATTCCACCCCCTTATGGTGTGCTCATCTTAATCCAGTTTTGTCTGTCTCCGGCGCACTCTCTCTCAACTCTGGGAGCCGTATGTGGATTTCATCAGTTTGTTTTCATTGTAATAAAAATAATAGTTCTAGCTAATGCTTGCCGGCTACTCAAGTCTGCCAGGCACTGTGCTTAGTGCTTTGTGCGTATCCACTCCGTGGAGCTTCGTAACGGTCCTGTGAGGTCAGCAGAGCGTTATAATGGCAGGGAAACGGAGGTACGAGTTCGTAGAAATAGACAGCACCCACCCGCGCAGAGGAATCCTTCATTTCTGGAATTTAAAAAGTTATTAGTCAATGAATGTTTTACTGAGCATTTATTTAGTTATTTGTTAGAATCGAGAAGTTTAGTAGATAGCATTTCTACAGGTTCACAATATAAGTTTTACGTTAACAGTAAACAATGAGGAAGTTCTGGCTTATCTGACTGTAAATGTTCATCAAGTCCTAGCCTTACAATGTCTCATGTTCACTTACATTGTCCCCCATCTTTACTTCCCTCACCTCTGCCACACACACTTTCTCTCTTTTTCTTTCTTCCTTTTTTATTTTTTTTTATGTTTTTTTAGTGTGTGTGTGTGTGTGTGTGTGTGTGTGTGTGTGTATGTGAGTGGGTGAGTGTGTGTGTGTGTGTGTGTGAGAGAGAGAGAGAGAGAGAGAGAGAATGCATGATCACAAGCTGGAGAGAGGCCACAGAGAGGGAGAGAGAAAATCCCAAGCAGGCTCTCTGGCTGTCAGCACAGAGCCCGACTCAGGACCTGAGCCGGAATCAAGAGTCAGAAGCTTAACCAACTGAGCCACCCAAGCGCCTCTCTTCCTTTTTTATTGTAGATTACCTAATTATTTATCTTGTAAATTATTCATACCTTTCCCCTCATCCTACCCCTCTATTTTTATTTTATCAAAATTTATTTGCATCTCTGAGAATGGGCGTGCAAAGGAAATAAAAAGGACTTGCAATGAAAATCCGTTGATTCCATCATTTGTTAGCAGTTTACACAAAAGATTTGGCAGAAAAGGCGATGGGAACGGAAGCACACTTAACAAGAAAGTCAGTTATTGAAACGTTGCAAACCTTCGACCTCTTCTAAGCGGCTGCTAACTCCCAACTATATAATAGGCAAAGTGGAAAACAGAGCAGTTCAGCTTTTGGGGGTTAATTGGTGTAAATGTATTAATTACAGGAACTGGTCGTTAAATGTTTAATAAGGTGTATGCGTTGCTAGTGTGGTATTTAGCTAGACATCATCCACTGAATGCACTTCTATTGTAAGCACACGCAGCCTGCTAGAAGCAAGCACTTACACTCCCTGGGGCACTTGCGGGGCGCCTGCGTGGCTCAGTCTGTTAAGCCACCGACTTTGGCTCAGGTCCTGATCTCACGGTTCATGGGTTCGAGCCCCGCGTCGGGCTCTGTGCTGACAGCTCAGAGCCTGGAGCCTGCTTTGGATTCTGTGTCTCCCCCGCCCCTCCTTGGCTATCACTGTCTCTCTCTCAAAAATAAATTAACTGTCTGGGGCACTTGGACATCAGAGCACCCTGAATTACACACCTGCTAGGCAGTCTGAGGAAGACGATCTGGGGAAGAGCTTACAAGGACGGCAGGAGGAGGAGCAGATACATAAAGCCTCAGGGATGTCATGGAAAGATGTGCCGGGAGCTGGTGAAGAGGCTCAGGATAAGAAGCATGGAGGATGGGCAGAGCGTGGGCATCATTCCTCTGTTGTCGTAGCAGGGAGAAACCCTAGGCAGACAGGACTCGGGTGGATAGTGAGGTCCATGCTGCTAGTCTGGCGACGTAGAGGGCTTGGGGGAGGGGTGACAGATTCCACAGATAGATAAAGCCCAAAGGCCTTGAGCATTGGTGGATTGGGGGACAAGGAATAGGATGGTTGGGGACGCCCCCCGGTCTGTGTTGGGTGCTGTGGTCGTCGGCTGGTGGGCCCTCCAGTCCAGAGACCCCTGTGGCTGTGAGTCTGGCTTAGAGACGAGGCTGCACTGTGTGCTGGAGGCAAAGACCAATGAGGCCATGCAAGGAAGAGAAGCAGGGGACAGAGTGACTCCATCCGGGGTGGTGGGCCCAGGGGGCTCTTGCTGCCCAGCTGGGTGGCAGCCATGGAGGAGAACTGGACTCTGACCACCCACAATGCAGAAAACTCTTGCCGCCTCCGCCCGCCCCGGCCGTAAACATTGCAGGGGTCATAGGAATCCCACTGACCTGGCTTCAAGCCCCGTGTCAGCAGTGTTTCCTCCTTTAAACAGCTGCCTTTTTAAAGCCACCCATTGATAACGTAAGTGACGAATAACCTCATTAGCTTAACCTGTGACAAATGTCACTCTCTGATCCTTGGAGGAGGAAGGTAGTTCAGTTGAAGAATATACTCTAAGCCAGTATTTTCATTCATTTAGTGCTCTGAGACGCCCACGATATGTCAGGTGTGGGGGGCTGGGAAGAGAAGATGAGTAGAGCTTAGTTTCTCGCTTCTGGGATCTTCCGGAGCATGCTGTGTGGTGTGGGTCCGCCGGGGGTCGGGCTGGGAGAAACGAGGTGGAAGCCAGGTAAGGCATTCCATCTGGGTATCTGGAAAAACGCATGTTAATATTGGTTACTTACAAAGCTGTGAGTTAAGCGGACTGTTTGTACAAGTTGTAGTCCAGGAATATATCGCAAATGTTGTGTTATTGGTTAAAGTAGAGGCTGTACTATCCAGTCTAACACTTGATTCTGCCATTAGAAATAGCTCCCTGCTTCCTTTGTCTGTGTGATATTAGCAGGGCTGCCCTGCTACCTGCCCAGAGTGTGACTGGGCATTGGTTTGGACCCGTGCAGCGCGGGCAGGATGGGAAGACGTCAAGGATTTGGTCCAAGTTCACTTACCTGCCTCCTCCTCTTTGACTCAACCTCTGGCTGTTCACCCCAGAAATGTTAAGGGTTCTGGGTTGTAGTTACCAACTTTAGTGTAGTAGGTACTAATACTTTTGAGGCCAGAAGAGGGCATTTTGAAACCTCGACTTGAAAGGTCCTCTGGTCCCATGCTTTTCCTTTGGAGACTGAGCAGCACATCTATTTTCTCTCGTCCTGGCGATTCATTGGCGCCCACCTCTGTGAGACTGGAGGTGTTTCCAGTAGTGACGTGGGTGGAGCCTTTTGTGACTGAGATGTTCTGCTTCATAAAGTTCACATTCACTGGTGAGAATTAATCTTACAGGAGAAGAGTCCATGTTATGAACCTTTGAGTGTTTTTGGTGGTAGTATTAACCACTTTCTAAGAAGATTTGCACAATAACTTTTTCTGAATCAGCACTTTCCTTAATGTTTTATTTCTGCGAGAGGGTGTGTGAGTGGGGGAGGGGCAGAGAGAGGAGGACAGAGGATCACAAGCAGGCAAGAGCCGCAGACCGTGAGATCTTGATCTGAGCGGAAGCCAAGAGTCGGACGCTTAACCGACGGAGCCACCAGGTGCCCCTGGATCAATCCTTATGTAAGGAGTAGAAAAGTATATACAGTGGCTCAAGCTGAAATCTATTGCTCCTTGAAAACTGTAGCTAAAGTGACCATCAGAATCATGTACTTTAGATGACTGAGGTCAAGATGGCTACTTTAAATGCCTGGTCACAGAAATACTGCCGTCCTGATTTGCCCAGATTGCTCTTTTTACTTTCTTTAATTTTTAATAAGATCTACTTATTTTTGAGAGAGAGAGAGAGAGAGTGTGTGTGAGTGGGGGAGGGCAGAGAGAGAGGGAGACACAGATTCTGAAGACACAGAATCTCCAGGCTCTGATCTGTGAGCACAGAGCCTGACACAGGGCTCAAACTCACAGACCTCGAGACCATGACCTGAGCCGAAGTTGGACGATGAACCAACTGAGCTGCCCAGGCACCCCTCTTTTTTCTTTCTCTCTCTGCGCACATAGGACGCTATTAGCATTTGTTGCCATGCTCGACAGTTGCCAAGAAAATGACCATGTTACTTAAACCTGGCCCAGCGCATCTTCGCCACGAATAGAACTCCGTTCCTTCCACATGAGTCTCCCGCCTTCCCCAGAGAGAAGTGAGTCTCAGTCATCACGGAAACGTGGTCCTAACGTGTATTCACAAGGGAAAGCTTTACTGGTTCTCCTTCTTCATGGAGATGAATCTGACCTTTACCTCCAGTTTGTTTAGAATTCTGTTTCTACTGGGAAAGAAGTGTGCTCATGTCGCCCAAACGCCTGTCGCTTGTGAGGGGGACTCTGCGGCAGTGACTGGAGAGGCAGTGGCCCTGGGGGCCGGGAGGGCCGCCCCGTAGATCAGGCTCGGAGTCAGCAAGAAACTTTATTCGAAGGGATGCCATATTCCCTCTTGGAAGGAGGGGGTTTCATTTCTCTTATATCTAGTGCTTAAGAATCCAAGAGTTCACACTGTGTCCACACTCGGGAAAGCTCACCTTCGTGAACACACATTCACACGACTCTTCCGGCGGAACTGGATTGAATTACATTTATCTTTATTACTAGAATCGGCTGACAGAGGGCTATAGCTCATATTCCATCCACATTAAAAATGAAATTACATTTCAAGTTCATTGTACATAACCATGTTTATCCTTTGGAAGGAGTATTGTAGGCTCCTGAGTGTTCGAAGCAGTAAATTGTGTTTTGGAAGGAGGCTTACGTTACTTAGAATGTTTAAATTTTTGAAAATATTTAATCTTTTATTAGTTTTTAAATTGAAGTTGCACATGTGCGTCAGTTAACGAGTCAAATTGCTTGACAAGACTTGATGTGAAAGATACCATTCTACTGGGAATGCAGGGGTGTTGCCTGCCCTCCAGAGTTCATTAATATTTATCTCCATTTCATGCCATTCATTGTGATCTCCATATCATGCCATGCAGCAGAAGAATGCTGCTACTTGACTTATTTAGGTCTAGATCACCTATTACAGCAATTCTCCAGGTATATTCCTTGGACCATCCGAGTCTCCAAGACCCTTCTGCTGGGTCCATGAGATCAAAACGATTTAAAAATTGTTTATGTTTATTTATTTTTGAGGGACAGATGGAGAGAGACAGAGCGCGAGCAGGGGACGGGCAGAGAGAGAGGGAGACACAGAAACTGAAGCAGGTTCCATCCTGATGTGCGGCTCAAACTCACAAACCGTGAGATCATGACCTGAGCTGAAGTCGGGAGCTTAACTGACTGAGCCACCCAGGTGCCCCTCAGAGCTATTTGTATACAATAGTCAGACATCATCTGCCTTTCTTACTGTGTTGACATTCGCTCTGATGGGTGAAACTTCTGACATGTTTGCATGAATGGAGATGGTGGCACCAAACTATTCTAGTTACTGTAATCTCCATCATTCGGAAATGTTTTTAAAGCACGTTTCCACTTAAGAATGTCCTTGGTGAAGCAATAGAAATTTTTGGAAACCTTTATTCTGCCACCATGAGCCTGAAAGCTTCCCGAGGCTTAAAGACTTTGCTTTCTTATTGACACATAGCTGACACACAATGTTGCAGGTGTACAACTTAGTGATTCGGTATCCCTGCATGTGAAGTATACCTGCCATGTGTCACCATACAAGGTCACGACAATAGCATTGACCATATTCCCTGTGCTGTACCTTTCATCCTGTGACTTTTTCATTCCATAAATGGAGGCCTCTGCACCTCCTACCCCCTTCACCCACTGTGCCCATCCCCGCCCCAGGAATCATCAGTTTGTTCTCTGTATTTATGGGTCTGTTTCTGCTTTGGTTTATTTGTTTTTTAGATTCCACATGTAAGTGAAATCATATACTTATCTTCTGTGTCTGACTTATTTCACTCAGCATAACGCCCTCTGAGTCCATCCATGTTGTTGCAAATGCAAGATCTTGTTTTTTGTTTTTATGGTTTAGTAATATTCGTGTGTGTGTGTGTGTGTGTGTATCACATCTTTATTCATTCATCTATCCATGACTTCAAGACTTCCTGATAAGATTAGTGGTGATGTCAGCAAATGTGATTTTTTTTGCCATTGTTTAATGGAATATATCAAAACATCTGGAAGACATGGATGACTTGGGAAACCAATATTTTCCAGTGACCTGTGCATTGTTACAAAATCTTATAATAGCCATTCAACATGCATGGTAGCCTAATGGATTTTAGTATAACAGGGTACTAAACATTTATTAATGTAGTTTCAGATTGCTCATTTCGGTGAACCTTTAAGAACCTTTTAAGAAACTACCACTGGTCAATTTTTAGTACAGTATTGAAGAAGAATGTTCACAGTTATCTGAAAAGGCTATTGAGATAGTCCTCGATTTACTAACTACCTAGCTGAGGATAGATTTTTTCCATATATTCAGCAGAAACAACATAAGCCACATAACTAAAACAACATATACCAGGCATAAAAGAGATTTGTGAAAATGTAAAACAATGTCAGTCTTCTCATTAAATTTTTCATTTGGGAAAATAAATATATTTCGTAAAATATGTTACTTATGTTAAACACTTAATGGGCTTCTCATTCTAAAATATATATATTTTAAGTTTTAGTTTAACTTTTAAAATGGCAAATATCAATAGGTTTAAGAGGGAGGCACAGATCAGGAGGATCTGGGAAAGAATTCTTTTTTTTTAAATTTTATTTATTTATTTATTTATTTATTTTTTAATGTTTTATTTATTTCTAGGAGAGAGAGAGAGACAGTGTGAACAGGGGAGGGTCAGAGAGAGAGGGAGTCACAGACTGAAACAGGCTCCAGGCTCTGAGCTGGCAGTCAGCACAGAGCCCGACGCGGGGCTTGAACCCAGGAACCGCGAGATCATGACCGAAGCGAAAGTCGGACGCTTAACCAACTAAGCCACCCAGGCGCCCCAAGAATTCTTGAATAAGGTGTAATGATCATATAGCTAATATTTTAGACACTTTGAGAGCAGAGTTACAGAACACAGAGGAGAGTTTGGAGTTGAATTAGTGATAAAGACCCAGTAAACTAAGCAAATTGAGAAATGGAAATATGGTGCAATAAAGGAAAAACTCTTTGGCATCCTTAGTAATTTTAAGACTGTAAAATTCGTAAAAAAGGGAGTGCCTGGGTGGCTCGGTCAGTTAAGCTTCCGACTTCAGCTCAGGTCATGATCTCATGGTTCGTGGGTCTGAGCCCCATGTCGTGCTCCATGCTAACAGCTAGCTCAGAGCCTGGAGCCTGTTTTCGGCTTCTGTGTCTCCCTCTCTCTCTGACCCTCCCCTGCGCATGCTGTCTTTCTCTGACTCTCAAAAATAAATGAAACACATTAAAAAATTTTTTAAAAATTCTTAAAAAGTTTATTTATTTATTTTTTTTGAGAGAGACAGTGGGGGAGGATCATAGAGGGAGAGAGAGAGAATTCCAAGCAGGCTCCTCACTGTCAGCGCAGAGCCTGACATGGGGCTTGAACTTATGAACCATGAGATCATGACATGAGCTGAAACCAAGAGCTGGACACTTTACCAGCTGAGCCACCCATATGCCCCTTTAAGATTGTAAAGGGTTCCTGGCAAGGTTGCGAATTACTGACCTCTTGCCTGACTATTGAGGAACATGAAGATCTAATTCTCTTTCACCGTGACCGACTCCCCACTCCCTACCACATATATGCTTCTGTGTTTCCCATTGCTCTAATAATTGGCCGTAATTTTCATTCAGTCAATATCTGGTATTATTATGATTATGTAAGGACTATCAAAAGTATTGCTGTGACTATATAAAGGCTATTTGCAACTAAGCCATGTAACTATAGTTACTTTCTCTTATTATTATTTTAAATTTATTTATTTATTTTGAGAAAGAGAGAGAGAGAGCACATATAAGTGGGGAAGGGGCAGAGGGAGAGAGAGAGAATCCCAAACAGGCTCCGTACTGTCAGCGTTGAGCCTGATGTAGGGCTTGAACCTGCGAACTGCGAGATCTTCACCTGAGCTAAAACCAAGAGTTGGCCACTTAGCCAACTGAGCTACCCGGGCGCCCCTGGATACTTTCTCTTTAAGTGTGCAACTGGGGTGAAGTTTTGATACTTTGGGTCTGAAGTATCTTTATTCTTTCTTGATGCTTGATTAATACTTTTTGGCTGGATTGAACAGATTTCTAGGTTGGAAATCATGATCCCTTAGAATTTTAAAGGTATTTCTTCAGTGACATTTTAGTTTCTAGTACTGAAGCTTGGTCATGTACATGAAACATTCCTCATCTCTGTCTCTGTCTCTCTTCAGAAGCTTTATCCCTGGTGCTGTGAAATTTCCCCGAAATGTATTTTGGTGTGGATCTAATGCTATCCATTTTTCTAGCACTTTATGAGTCTTTCAGTCTTCATGTTGGCCTATCTAGGGAATTTTTTCTTTAATTATTTCTTTGACAGTCTTCTCCTCCATTTTCTTTGTTTATCCTTTCTGAAACTCCTATTGTTTAGTCATATGTTCTGTTTTTTTTTTTTTAATTTATTTTTGTTTTCCTATTTACCAAACATTTTTATTTTTCGTGCATTTTCTGACAGGTGTCTTCGGTTTCACCTTTGAACTATTTTATTAAGGGTTTCATTTCTCTATCATGTTTTTAATTTCTGAGGACTTCTTTTTATTGTTAATTATTCTTTTCCAAATTGACCGTTCTTTAAATACTTTAAATCTGTTTTTGTTTTATGGATGCAGCATTTTCATTCATTGCTCTAAGAATATTGATAGTAAGCTGTGTTCTGTTTTAGTTTTATTTTCCCTGCGTATCTCTCCTCAAGATAGTCCCCCTCTTTTATATTAGGTTCTTTCTTCAAATATTTGGTGATTTTTGGCTAACAGATCATATTTATGAGTAAGGCAAAAATAGCTAGATGGAGGAGCATGGGAGGAGATTGTTGAGTGGGGTCTTACCTGGAGAGTGACCTGAAGGATCTGTTTTTAAAAACTCCTTTCATTCTTTTCCTTGGCGTTATTCGTATCCCCAGGAAAGAGTCTTCTAGCCTGGTGTGAATTCTGGGAGCCGAGAGGAAGAAGATGAAAGGTCTCAAATTCAGTGTTCAACTTAATTGCTCCTTTGTTGGTTTTTCTATTCCTGGCGGTGCCTAATGGGTTCTAGTCTGGAGACCTGGGTGTTATCCTGTTACAGAATAAGCCTCTAGACTCCCAGGATGGGGAGGTATAGTAACCTAGACCAGAGGAAGAGGTCTGGATCTCAAAGTACTTCAAAAACCGAATCTCAGCCAATCCTCTTTGGCTTAGCTCCACCCAGTGTATCTGGTGCCATTAAGTTTTAAGCCCTTTGGGAGATTTTAAAGTATAAACTGGGTCATTAGTAGCTTTGCTAATTTTTAGCTTGAGACTCATCTTTCTTGGATCTGCTAAGTTAGTTACCGTTTGCCTGTCTTCGTTCCAGCTTCTAAAATTGTGTCATGTCTGCTTCCTCTCCCATTTTCTGTGGGCTTTTGTGAGTTGATGCTTCCTAAAAACCACATATTGTTGTTTCATTAGGATTTCAGGAAAGAGCAGCATTCAATGCATGCATTTAACTTACCATCTTTTCCAGAAGTGTTTTAAAAATATTTTAAAAGCATAAAAAACGCTTTCTTAGTAGGTGAAATTGCTAATAGGAAGGTTCCTCAAAAAAATTAAAAATAGAACTACCCTATGACCTAGCAGTTGCACTACTAGGGATTTATCCACAGGATACAAAAATGTTCATTCAACAGGGCCCACTCACCCCAAAGGTTATAGCAGTGCTATCAACAATGGCCAAAGTGTGGAAAGAGCCCAAATGTCCATCAATAGATGATAGGATAAAGAAGATGTGGTGTATATATATATACAATGGAGTATTACTCAGCAATCAAAAAGAATGAAATCTTGCCATTTGCAACAACGTGGATGGAACTAGAATGTATTATGCTAAGCGAAATAAGTCAAGTCAGAGAAAGACATATACCATATGATTTTATGGATATGTGGAATTTAAGAAACAAAACAGATGAACATAGAGGAAGGGAAGGGAAAATAAGATAAAAACAGAGAGGGAGGCAAATACCATAAGAGACTCCTAAATACAGAGAATAAGCTGAGGGCCGCTGGAGGAGTGTTTGGTGGGGGGATGGGCTAAATGGACGATGGGCATTAAGGAAGGCACTTGTTGGGATGAGCACTGGGTGTTATATGTAAGAGATGAATCACTAAATTCCACTCCTGAAACCATCATTACGCTATATGTTAACTAGTTTGGATTTAAATAAAATGAAAAAAATAAAAAGTAAAAAAATGTATAAAAAACAGGAGGAAGCAGCCATTTAGTCCCTACTATGTCTTGAGCAAAGGTTGTTGTTGTTGTTTTCAATTTACTAATATCTGAAATATTATAGGCCTAAACGAAAGGAAGCCGTTTGATTTGGGTTCCAGCATTGAGCAGTCCTAACGTAGTACAAGGTTCAAACTCAGGTAGATCTGGGCACATGTATATGCTGAAGGTAGGTCACTGTTGGGGTGTTTGAAGAATGTTCTGGTTTCCCAGGAGGGATTTTCTAGGCTTTTGATTTACTTGACCCACAGATTAGTCCACTCCTTTCCTTTTGCAGAAACAGCCCAAATTATGAAATAAACTTAAAAGATAAGATAGATGGTGGTGGATGGGCCACAGTGTGAGGAAAATACAGAACTTTGCTGGTCACCAAGGAGCGAGCCAGGCGCCAAGTGGACTTTCTCTGATGCTATTGCCTGATAAGGGCTCTGGACCCCATGATGTGCTGAAGCCCTTACCCTGGTCATTCTGGGAGTAGTGACAACTTGGAAGTTGGCAGTGCTACAGCTCATGGTGTCTTCTCCTGGAAAGCTGGTGTTTGAGTCTCCACCAGCACAGCATGCTTGAGTCGACTTTCCACTGAGGGCAGCCTGACCCCAAATGTCGGAATGACATCATTATATCTACACCCCATGACATGTGCTCAGCACAGTGTGGCCCACGGAGGACAGGTGGCACAACGGGCAGAGTTTAAAATTTGGAGCCAGAAGGCTTGATGTTTCGACTCTTCCATTGCTGCTTCTAGCTCTGTGACTTTTGGCAAGCTTCCACCACTGAATCTCTCAACAGCAGGAACAGTCTACCGAGCAGGATTAATGTAAAAATTAGCATCAGTGACAGTCTGCCCTCCCAAACCTAAGTCTTGCCGAAAACCCTGGCCTCTAAAGGCTAATTTTACCTGTTATTTATCTGGTCTCCAAAATTTACAGTATAGGATTGGTGTGCTCCAAATCTCAGAAGAAGAGAAATTTGATGAAGGGCCAATAATTTAAAATGCAACTAACAAGTTATCCAACTATTCTGAGTTATATCCTAGAGTAAGGTTAAAACACCGAAGAAGATATTTACTCGTTTGGAGCAAAGTAGCTCAACCTTTTCTTTTTAGACATTTTTAAAAGTGTTTATTTTTGAGAGAGAGAGAGACAGACCGTGAGCAGGAGAGGGGCAGAAGAGAGGGTGACACAGAATCTGAAGCAGGCTCCAGGCTCTGAGCTGTCAGCACAGAGCCCGATTCGGGGCTGAGACTCCCAAACTGGGAGATCATGACCTGAACCAAAGATGGATGCTTAACTGACTAAGCCACCCAAGCACCCTGAGTCACCATTTTTTTATAACCAACCATCCACTCTGAATTGTGTCTTGATCTTCTGCTTTCAGCCTTTTCATCAGAAATTATTATAAGAAATAAGTATTCTCATTCTGCTCAATATTTGCTGTTTTTTTTCTTTTTGAGTGCAGACATACTCAAATATCAATTACACGGCTCAATTTCCCAGGGTTTACAGTGCCCTACACAAGACATCTGTCCTTGATCCAGCGAATAATCTTATCTCTCCTGAGAAATTGGTCTGTTTCATCCTCTGAATAAGAACTTATGAAACTCATAATGTTTCCCCATTCAGCTTTGCACCAGGAACATTAGAATCAAGTTTTAAAATAGAATCATAAGAACTATGTATGGAGTGCCTGGGTGGCTCAGTCGGGTAAGCGTCTGACTTCGGCTCAGGTCATGATCTCCCAGTCGTGGGTTTGAGCCCTGCGTCAGGCTGTGTGCTGACAGCTCAGAGCCTGGAGCTTGCTTTGGATTCTGTGTCTCCCTCTCTCTCTGCCCCTCCCCTACCCATGCTCTGTTTCTCTCTGTCTCAATAATAAATAAATAATTAAAAAAAAAGAACCGTGTAAATTTTTTTTTGTCACCTTAGAGCTCTTCTCTAGACCCTATTTCCCACACAGTTATTTCTATTTTATTAATTCTGTTGTATTTTCCTTTTTTATTTTTTTTAAAAAGGACAAATCCTTTTGGTAATGAATGAATGGATTGGAAAAGAGTGGAAGACAGTCAGTGACTATAACCAACCATGTTTTATAAATTGTGCAGTGTGAGGCATGGCCATGGGAATTGGTGAGATTGGACAGAAGAAGAAGAAAGGGGAACATGAAGGTGTCTTTAAATGTTTGAGAAGTTGTATTTTGGAAGAGACAGCGGACATGACTTTTATTGCTCCTGGGGATAGAATAAGAGCCAAGATGTAGACTGTCCGTTAATTGATTTGTTCATTTCCAAGGAATTTCTCATGTGCCTCCTGTCAGGGTGCTATAGAGGAGGCTCAATGCAGAAGACAAGTTCCTTGCTCTCAAATTCTTCCATTTTAGGGACGCAGATCTAGCTGACTGCAGAGGAGAACTTTCGAACGGAGTTATCCAATAGTGGGACGTACTGCTTTGTAAAGTAGGGAGCTTCCCGTCTCTGGAGAAGTCCAAGAAGCGGCTAAATAACAAGTACCCTGAAAAGTACCCTGACGCAGGAGAGAGGGTGGATTTGTCGACCTCTAAGATTCCACCGTACTTTGGTGTTAAACTGAAGGATTAGCTTGTTTCAGAGGAAGTGGGCAGTTCTGAGGGGGGGTGGGGGAGGGCAGTAAAAACGCCTTCACACGCCAGTTCCTTTACTGTGTGACCCAGGCAGTCCCTTGACCCTCCATAATCCTAGGTGCTGGTGGAGGCAGGCACCGGCAGCCAAGGGTCCCAGGGCTGTGTCTGGGTCCTTGTGAAGAGTCTCCTGAGCTTTCCGAGCCACTGTGAGGATTGCCTTAACCATTGACAGAGACTCCTTCTGTATCTCTCCCCACGGAAGTCAGAGCAGGAGACAGACACCTGGGCTGATACTGAGAGCCAGCACTCAAAGCCCATGCTTCTTTCTGTGAAGAAGCCACGAAGAAGGACTCAGGCTCATAGGAGAGCCGGGGTGGGTTGAAGAGAGGCTGGCCCGTTAGCAGATGTGTGCCCGGTCATCACATGGTATCTTGGACAGTGAAGTTCAGAGGCTTGCTGGGAAAAGTAGGCAGAGAGGACAAGGGGTGGCCCAGTATGATTTCCTACAAGGAAAATTTGACTCTGAAGTTTTCCCCCACCATGTTTATTCACCCTTAAGGGAATTAGAATCTTCACAAAATGACTGAATGCACAGAAAAGTTGCAAGAATGAAAATAGTGTAAAGGACACTCATATTCCCCATATCCAAGTTAATTATTATTCGCTATTTTTTTTTCTGAATCATTGAGAGTAAAATGCATACACCGTGAGCCTTTATGCCAAAACACTTCCATGTGTATCTCCTAGGAAATGGCATATTCTTTTGTGTAGCCAGTGTCCAGGTCTCAACTTCAGTGAAATTAACATGGATGAGTAACTTTTTGTAATCTACCATTCCTGGTCCAGTTTTTTCAGTTGACCCAATAATGTCCTTTATAACATTATTTCCCCTCTAGTACAGGGATCAGACTAGGGTTAGGCTGCAGTTAATGGTTTCCTGTCTCTTTTTAAAGATCTTTTAACAGTTACATTATTACAGTTAGTTGTCTTCTTGGCGGCTTATTCCAAACCTTTAGAACCTTTTTGTCCACTTGAAAGCCAAACGCTGGATTCTCCAGAGTCCAAGCCCACTCTCATTCTATAGAAAATATTTTCACATGTGAGGTGGAAGGGATAGGGGCTAAGGAACTTTGTATTTTATACCTGGTTGCCTTTGCTGTATTTGATTTGAAACATACAAACACATCAGAAGCGTTGAGATCATTCTCAAATTCTCCTGTTGTCAGTCTGACTTCCTGCCAAGAAGTTCTTGCTTTGTCCTTGGAGACGAAAAGATCATTTTGAGATTCTTTGTTTCATCTTGAGACAATACTTCACAAATCTAGAAACAGATGGGAAAAAAAAATACCTTTACGTTTACTTGGAGTTCTAATCTCAGCCCTTTTAGAAGCAGTTTATGAGTCCTCAACAGCAGCACATGGGATAATTAAGCATTTCTATGTGTGAGGTGCGTTGGTTAGCTCAGTAAAGGGTATATTCAGCAATTCTGCTCTCTGCCCCGCAGAAGGACGGGCTTAATGTGCGTCAATATGCATTATTAAGTGTTACAACACATCAAGTAAAAAAATATGCCCGACACTTGCAAGACGTGACGCAGACTTAGAATTATTGGGATAGGTTTTCAGATGGCAGCGTTTAGTCACAGAGAAACTGAATAACTCACCAAAGCTTACTTTAAAGAATCAGAGCTACAATACTGAGCTTATGGTGGAACCCCTCACTTTCAAAATGCCCTATTTGAATGTCGTCTCTGGTATCTAAAACAAACCAGGGGGATGGTGGAAGAGTAATAGAAGATACATTTTTTGGAAGTTTACAAAAATCTGGAATCGCTTCTTTGAAAAAAAAAAAGTTAAATGGAAAAAATTGGCCTCTTGTTTTCCGAAGCATCTGTATTTAGGAGGGGAAGGGGGATGATGGGCATGGAGGAGGGCACTTGGTGGGGATGAGCACTGGGTGTTATATGGAAACCACCTTGACAATAAACTATTAAAAAAAAAAGAGGATGCAGAGAATGAAAACACTAATTTGAAAACATACATGCGCCCCTATGTTTATTGCAGCATTATTTACAATGGCCAAGATATGGAAGCAGCCCAAGTGTCCAATGATAGAGAAATGGATAAAGAAGAGGTGGTATATATACAATGGAATATTACCCAGCCATAAAAAAGAATGAGATCTTAGGGCACCTGGGTGGCTCAGTCATGTCTGACTTCGGTTCAGGTCATCACCTCACAGGTTCATGAGTTTGAGTCCTGCACTGGGCTCTGTGCTGACAGCTCAGAGCCTGGAGCCTGCTTCGGATTCTCTGTCTCCCTCTCTCTCTGCCCCTCCCCTGCTCGCTCGCTCTCTCTCTCAAAAATAAATAAACACTAAAAAAGAATGAGATCTTGCCATTTGTGACAACATGGATGGAGCTACAGGGTATGATGCTAAGTGACATAAATCAGAGAAAGACAAATACCATATGGTTTCACTTATATGTAGAATCCAAACAAACAGAAACAGACCCATAAATACAGAGAAAAAACTGACGATTGCCAGAGGACAAGGGGGGAAGGGATGGGCAGAGTCGGGGAAGGGGAGTGGGAGGTATGAATGAATAAGTCACGGGAATAAAAGCCACAGGACAGAGAATATAGTCAATGCTATTGTAATGGTGCCATATGGTGGTGGATGGCAGCTACACTTGTGAACATAGTATACACCATAGTCTTGTTGAATCACTGTGTTGTACACCTGAAACTAATGTAACATTGTGTGTCAACTATACTTCAATACAAAAATTTTTCAACAAAAGTTATTTTTAAAGAAGAGGCTTCAGGGACTCTGGAGGCTGGAGGAGGGCCAGATTGATAGCACTTTCTAACTTACTCCTCAATACGCTTGACATAGACTTCTTTTGGCTGCCCTACATCTATCCTTTTTACCTAGTTTACTTTATAAACTTTCCTATGTTATTATTTATAAACAGGAAAAAATTGGACTTTAAAAATTGCATATAATTTTAAGGTTTTCTGGGTTGACAGTATCTAGATTCATAATTATAACCTGGGGAAGGTGTTCCCACTGGGTATAAAGCAATCACATCAGTAACAAGATATCTTTGAAGTTGTCTTTTCCTTGATGAGTCAAGGATTCTTTAGAGCCTTGCTATCCAATATGGTAGCCATTGGCCATATGTGACTATTGAGCATTTGGGATATGGTTCCTCTGAATTGAACTGTGGTATAAGTAAAATACACATTAGATCTCTAGGACATAGTATGTGAAAAAAGAATATAAAATACCTCATGAGTAAGGTTTTTGTAGATTGAATATATGTTGAAATGATAATATTTTGGATACACTGAGATAATATTTAATTTCCCCTTTTTCTTTAAATGTTTTTTAATTTTTTAAAGATATTTATTTTTGAGAGAGAGGGAGGAAGAGAGAAACAGAACATGAATGGGGGAGGGGCAGAGAGAGAGGGAGACACAGAACCTGAAGCAGGTTGTCAGCACAGAGCCCGACATGGGACTCAAACCTATGAACTGTGAGATCATGACCTGAGCCAAAGTCAGAGGCTTAACCGACTGAACCACCCAGGTGCCCCTTCTCTTCAAATGTTTTTAATGTGGCTCCCATTATATTTCCATCGGACAGTGCAGATCTGGAAAGAAAGAAAATATAGAGCAAAAACCCAACTCATTTAGTGTATTTGAGAGTGGATCGCTGAAGGGGAAAGTGAATGATCCAGCGATCCCAATTTTTGTTTTTGGAGGGGGGTGGTTAGGTTTGGATTTCATTAAAGCTTCTTCAATTAAACCTGTTGTAAGTCTGCTCCAAGGTCCCGGGTGGGAAGATAATTGGATCTTTTTGTTTGCGGAAAAGAATTCTTTCAGGGAATAGAAAACCCTGAATTTGTTTCAAAAGTGATTTATTTTTAAAAGCTTTGTAAAAAGCTTTCCATGTACTGAGATTGGCAGTACGATTAATACTCTGCTCTTAAGAGGCTAAAGAATCAGGAAGATCATCCAGAACCTTCTGAAAGGACTTTCCCAGCCTGGAGCAGAGGCAGCCGGGGAAGTGTAAGGGCGCTTAGCAGCCGCAGATCAGCCATAGGCTTCTGTGTTCACACCTTCCCTCCAATAAATGAAAACATTGGGGAAGATAAAATATTTATTCCTAAGTGTCTATAACTGAATTTATGGGTGTAACTTGCTGGATATTATTGCCTGTGTAAGCCCATGCAACTGTGCACGTAAAACACGGTTTTATTAGTTCCTACATAAAATTTTTATGGTAATGGCAAACAAAGGACCAATTTAGTTTAGCTGAGTTCATTCTTATTGCTCCGGCTTCGAATAGATAAACCGCAGTGCAAATAACAGCAGTCAACAGGGAGGAGTGTCAGGTCTCCCAGGGCCGGGGCTCCCGGCCCACAGGCTAGCAAGGTGGAAACAGGCTGCCTGTTGAGAAGCCCCCAGAAGTCCTGGCCAGAGAGTAGGAGGGCGAGGCTGGTGGGGGCTACCATTGGCGTTCAGATCTGTGAACTCCCCGTCGGTAACCATGAGGCATTCACATCTAGTTTCTGAAAAGGCCTGCATAACTGCTATTGAAAGAACTCCCACATACTGTATTTCAGCTGGAGACTTGCAGAGAAAAAGGGTTCAAGTAGCTTATTGTGGGGCATCTCCCACTCTGGGATTTAGACAAAGCGCGAACAGAACAAAGTTGCTTTAAATGGGGTGCCTTCATCTGAGTCCTTCCTGTCTGTGGTTTGGCGGGCTGGCCGGCCAGAGAGCGAGCCCACACCCCTCCTTCCCACCACCGCCTTTTCATGTTTGACCCTTGAATGTGGCAAATGATCCCCGTGGTGGCCTGGAGTGGAGGGAAGTGTTTCTAGAATTTGAAGATAAAGCATCTTTCATAAATACTGCCTTTCCCTTCCCTGTGACTAGTTAATAATTGAAAGTAAGTCTGATCTACAGCGAGCATGATTCCTGAGCCAAACTTGGGGAGAGAGAGGATTTGACACACATAAATCTACCCACGGGGACAATAGCAAGAGGTATTTTAAATGGAGGGAGGCCGAGGAATGGAAGGGAGAGATTGTCACCAATGTGAAACGCCGGCGAGCATCTCAGCCCTCAGCAGAGACAGTGGGGAAACCTTGGTACTCATGGGGTTCACTCTGGGCCAAGTCCTATCCAGGACGTTGATGAATTACCACCCAGTGATGGGAGGGCTGGAGTGGTTTCCATCCTAGATGTTAGGATTGCTTCCCCATCAAAAAGCTCAGGTTGTGAAGAGTTTCCCTACAGGCATCTGGTTCATTGCTTCCTGTCAGTGAGTCTACACAGCACACATTCTGGAGAGCAGACACTTTGGTTGTCCTTAAAGGTCTCCTGTGTACCAAGGAGCTTCCATAACTCCCAGCAGCCCCTTGTGGGGTGTGTTCCTTTTAAGACCAGACTATGTATTTCATCAGTGGACATGTTTAGTGATTATCAGATGTGCCTTTATGTACTTCCTATGTTGTTTCTCAGAGGCACTGCTTGAGCCGGGTGTGTGTGTGTGTGTGTGTGTGTACTCACATGTGTGTTTACTTTGTTCTCATCTTAGGCTCTGGGAAGAAAGCAATCTACTAAATCTTAAGCTAACTATAAAATGCGTCCATGTTGGGGTGCCTGGGTGGCTCAGTCACTTAAAGCATCTGACTTGGGCTCAGGTCATGATCTCGCGGTTCATAGTTCAAGCCCCGTGTCAGGCTCTGTGCTGACAGCTTAGAGCCTGGAGCCTGCTTTGGATTCTGTGTCTCCTTTTCTCCCTGCCCACCCCCCCCCCCACTTATTCTCTGTGTCTCTCAAAAATAAATATTAAAAATAATTTTTTAAATAAAAAAATAAGATGTACCCAAGTTGTTTTACTTTAACCGATGTTTATGAACCTGCTGGTGGTTAGCCCTCTAGAAAGTCACACAGCAAAGTTTCCATACTTCCGTCCAGAGGGTTAACTCAGAGCAGTAATGGAACTCTGAAGGCAAGGTTTATTTCCTGCTTTCGTGGAAGGGACCTTCCAGAATGGATAGGTTGCCATTCATGCCAACACAGTACTACAAGTCCTGTGTATTCTCGATTTGTATTGAAAATTGTGGCTTCTTTCCAAGACAACCTGTCTGATTTCCACACTCCAGACCTGAGACCCTGGGTCTGTTGGTGGGATTGCCGTGCAGACTACAAGTTTCTTTGTGTGAAGGGTAGAATCACGATTTGGGGAGTTGAGGCTCAGACTACGCTGGGAGGTAGAGGTGGTTACTTTCTCTCCAGAGGTCGTTAAGAGGAGAACTCAACTTTGGGGGAATTGCAGGGAGACTGATTTGTTAGTACAGTTTTAGAGTCTTTTAACTCAGGATTGGATGAATAGCTTTTCAAGTATGTATGAAAGACAAGAATCCCCAAAGATCAGTTCTATTTTAAATAGCTGACTCCAGGGATTCAAGGTTTGTAACGAAAGGGCAGATATGAAAGAGATGAACTCTCAGGTCCGGCTCTTTTCAAGAATAAAGCACAGTGGCTGGGATTGCTGAGGCGTCGGGGTCTGCCAATCTCGCTCGCTCTGATTTGTTAGCTAGGAGAATCTAGTTAGATATGCTCACAATAAGTTAGTTGGTATTGACTTTGCCAGGCCTGACCCATATTATAAAGTTCTAACAAGTGGAAAGTATAGCCGAGCTTTGGGAAAAGCCATAGCATGCACAATGGAAGAGAAAACCAACATCTTAATTGAACAGAGGAGAAATTTGAGCAGAAGCACCAAGTGAAGAAATTAGGACACTGGATGGAATGCTATGGCCACAACAGAAAGAGGTAGAATATTTATTTAGTGAAGACAGAATGTGATTATGCAATTCTCTCTGGTGTCAGCTCACACAGCAAATCTTTGTCTGTTTGAGAATTCTGTTAAGAGCAGGGGGCGCTGAGAAAATTAGATGAACTTGAGGAAATCTGACAGCTGCAAAATGAAATTTGGAGTTTAGTTTTACAGCTGATAAGACTGGGAGTTTTAAATATCTTGAAATTTGAGAATTTGGGTTAGGGAAGGGCTAAGGAATATCCCAAAGTCGTTGAACTTCTCAGGCACACTCCATATGAGCATGCGAAATATTACTAGTGAAATTTGCTAGTGAAATACAAATGAGAGCATGCATACATAAATAAGCATATCTTGTTAATAATCCGAATCTGCTGGGTGAACCCATTTAGAAAATCGTCAGATGCAATGTCTGTCATGAGTCTGGTGACAAGATTAGGCCTGATCAGGATTAATAATCCAGAGATTTCCGGGAAGCAACCCTACCACTCTGTTTTCTGGATTCTAGCCCTGTAGGACTAGGGTGATATAAGAGTTTAAATTATCAGCTTTGTACAGCCCGTGATCCTAAACCTCAGGTGGTACGGAGCCACCTCAGACCTCTGCACCAGATTATTTTAGGTGAGCCCGGCAATGTTTCCTCCGCCTGCACAGGTTCCCAATGACAGGCTTTAAATCACCAGGTTTGCGGGGCACCTGGGTGGCCCATTTGGTTGAGCGTCCAACTTTGGCTCAGGTCACGATCTCACAGTTGGTGAGTTTGAGGCCCACGTCGGGCTCTGTGCTGACAGCTTAGAGCCTGGAGCCTGCTTCTTCCGATTCTGTGTCTCCCTCTCTCTCCCCCTTCTCCACTCGTGCTCTGTCTCTCTCTCTCAAAAATAAAGTAAAAACATTAAAAAAATTAAAGCACCGAGTTTGCATCTCAAGCCTGTTGTTACTTGAGGAGAAGGACTCTGCAGAGTGTTTTTTTTTTTTTTTTTACAAATAGTTTATTGTCAAATTAGTTTCCACATAACACCCAGTGCTCATCCCCACAAGTGCCCTCCTCCATGCCCATCCCCCCCTCCCCCCCACATCCATCAGTTCTCAGTTTTTGTCAGCATTCAAGAGTCTCTCATGGTTTGCCTCTCTCCCTTTCCCCCACCATTTCCCCCCTTCTTCTCCCCCTTGGTCCTCTGTTAAGTTCCTCCTAATCCTCCTATACGTGCAAACATATGATATTTGTCCTTCTCTGCCTGACTTATTTCGCTCAGCAAAACGCCCTCAAGGTCCATCCATGTTGCTGCACGTGGCCAGATTTCATTGTTTCTCATTGCCATGTAGTATTCCATGGTATAGATAAACCACATCTTGATCCATTCGTCCGTTGATGGACACTTAGGCTCTTTCCATGTTTTGGCTATTGTTGAGAGTGCTGCTATGCACATTGGGGTACATGTGCTCCTATGCCTCAGCATTTCTATATCCCTTGGGTAAATTCCTAGCAGTGCTATTGCTGGGTCATAGGGGAGTTCTAGTGTTAGTTTCCTGAGGAACCTCCACACTGTTTTCCAGAGGGGCTGCACCAGTTTACATTCCCACCAACAGTGTAGGAGGGTGCCCGTTTCTCCACATCCTCGCCAGCATCTCGTGTTCTCTGATTTGCTCATTTTAGCCACTCTCTGCAGAGTGTTTTTATTAAACATGCTTCATGGCAGATCTCTGATTTTGGAAGTGACGTCATGGAGAGGTTAACTGTCTTTGTTAGTGTTCCGCAGCTGGCCGCTTTGGCCAGAATCAAGGCCCTGGCTTACAGAGACCGGCTCTCTTTCTCCCTTGTATTTCAGGGATCTTCAGGGATTTTCGAGGGCTGCCATCCTATTGTTAGCTTTTGATGCTCACACAGGAGTACTGCAATTAGGCACACACTCGATGTGTGATTTTGGAACGCCCGCCTCACCAATCCTGCCCATGGTCTATTCATGTTTACACATGAGCGTTGGCCCAAGATATATCTAAGGACTTTTCCAGCTCCATTAAAAATTTTTTGGACAGGGGCACCTGGGTGGCTCATTTGGTTAAGCATCCGACTTTGGCTCAGGTCATGATCTCGCAGTTTGTGAGTTCGAGCCCCGCATCAGGCTCTGTGCTGACAGCTCAGAGCCTGGAGCCTGTTTCAGATTCTGTGTCTCCCTCGCTCTCTGACCCTCCCCTGCTTGTGCTCTGTCTCTGTCTCAAAAATAAATAAACTATAAAAAATTAAAAAAGATTTTTTTTGGACAGTTGTTTTTTGGATGGTGTAGGATTTGGCATTTTTGTCATTGGTGAACAGAAGGCGTGAGGTCAGTTCAAGAGGGAAGCACGAAAGCCTGAGCTTCGCTTTGGATCGACCAGCTGACCCTCAGACAAAATCCGTTCCTGGTCTACCATGGATGGTTCAAGACAATGGTGGGGAGTGTTGGTGTTGTTGTTGTTGTTGTCATCCTTGGTGCGTTTGTATGTTTTGGCCTACAGGTCAAGCAAATGCTGAATGAGGAAGATGCTTTCAAGGAGAAACAGGAATATTTTATTTCTAAATGTCCCTGCTTCATATTTGATGATGACTTTACAACCACAGAGCCAGGGGCGCCTGGGTGGCTCAGTCTGTTAGACGTCAGACTTCGGCTCAGGTCATGATCTTGCAGTTTGTGAGTTCCGGCCCCGCGTCGGTCGGGCTCTGTGCCGACAGCTCAGAGCCTGGAGCTGCTTCAGATTCTGTGTCTCCCTCTCTCTCTGACCTTCCCCCTCCCATGCTCTGTCTCTGTCTCTCTAAAATGAAGAAATATTAAAAAAAATTAGAACCACAGAACCCGTTCAGCTGCATTATCTTGTTTCATCCCAGACATGGTCACATGATTCTCCCTGCTGGGCAAAGTAGGGCTAAGAGAGGCAAAATGACTTACCCAAACTCCGCCATGTTGTCTTCCACCAAGCCAGGCCCAGACTTCACTCTTAGCATTCAGAGCAACATTTACTGAACACTGAACACACTGTATACCCTTTGCTGGGCACCGGAATTATACTTCCATTCCATTTGGTCCAGCCTGTCTCTGTCTCTAGGCATCTTTCTTTTGTGGCTGTGGTGTTGAGCTGGCCAGGGCAGAGCAAAATACACCCTACACCCTAGGGTGAGTCCCAATGCTGCCAACTTCCTCGAATGGGCTCTGAACAAGGAAAAGCCCCTCCCATGCCTGAACCGAGCCCCAAACGCCTGTGCTCTCGTGGCTCCTGGTGTCAGGGATCCAGCCACTGCAGGCATCACTTCGACGATCCCTAGGATCTCAAGGGGTGCACGTGTGTCTGTGTGTGTGTGTGCGCGCACAGGTGTGTGCACGTGCCATGTGTGTGCATGCCTCTGTTAGGTTCCCAACAACATTTCCTCCATCTTGCCCAGGACACAAGGCTGCTTTGTGCAGACCTTGGTGGGTCACTTACGGCCAAGGATCATCTACAAGGCCCCCCTGGACTTTTTCTCACGGGAGCTCAAGGAAAATATGAGGAAGTAACAATGCCCCCAAGGCTTGCACATTGTAAATTCCAGGCCATGATGCACGGCTGGTTTTCTTGAAAGCTTTCCAAGCATTGGCCAAGATTTAGGTGAAGATTGGACGTGCGTACTCCGGGAAGGAGCCGTCTAGAAAGACGCACACTGACGTGTCCTCCAGACAAAACGCAGCAGGGTGAAGATGGGTGGAAGAGGCCAGGATGTGTGTGCGAATTTAGTGCCGGATCTGTCCCGGGTAATGTCCAGGCTCTGAATCTTACTGTGCTTCTCCATGGACATAGGACTAATAATCCACACCATTCTGCAGAATTGCATAAAGCAAGATTTCCAACATCCAGAACTGCTAAGCCCTTTTCATTAAAGGTTAGAACTTTTCTTTTTTTAATGGAAGTGAAAGAGAATGGCTCCATTATTTTGACATGGATCTTTACGTTTCTGAGTTTCTTCTGCATTTTCTCTTCAAGCATCTCAGGGCTCCAGCTCTTGTCTGGTACCGGCTTTGGGCTCTGGCCTTGACTTCTCCTCTCCCGGAAACCCTATTCCTAGGATCACTCGCCTAACATTCCAGAACATTCCAGGTCCCCAGCTGTGGCTGGCATGTGCTCATACCCAAGCTGGCTGAGAGGATCAGTTGCTGGTTTCCTCCCCTTGTTCATCTTTTTATGTATCTATGTTTTTTTTTTTTTTTTGGCTTTTCTCTCATTCTTCACTTTTCCCCTATTTCTCTTTTTCACTGTTTCTTTGTTCCTTCTTTGTCCCCTGCCTTCCCCGGTCATTGGTCTCACTGCTATACTCAGTTAAGTGTATGCTGAAATACCTTAGTTTCATCACAGAAAGCTTTGTGTACTCCATTTATAGTTTTTTAAACCAGATGAAAATAACCTTCATCTCTTAAAAATGAACAAACTCCAGGCAATCCCAACCCAACTAAATTCAGTTTATTTTTTAAAAAGCTTATTTGTGTTTTGAGAGAGAGAGTAAGAGAGGACAAGCATGGGAGAGGCAGAGAGAGCGGGAGGGAGAGGGAATCCCAAGTAGGCTCTACAGTGTCAGTGCAGAGCCAGATGTGGGGCTCAAACCCATGAACTGTGAGATCATGATCTGAGCCACGGTCAAGAGTTGGATGCTTAACTGACTTAGCCATCCAGGTGCCCCTAAATTAAGTTCACTTTTATTTGCTTGTATTTAATGAATATATTAATTGATGTGTTCATCAGATATATTCCATATTGAGACTGTCCTGTGCTGGTCATACTGAGGTGATTGAGACCCAGTGGCTGTCCTTCCTGAGCTTGCCATCTGGTTGGGGAGAGAGACCAGGGACAGACAGTTATAAAACACAGATGCTCGAATATCATGAGTATCCCTATGCTTGGGGAGCACGTGGAGAGGGATGGCCCTGATCATTCAGTTGGGGAAGACTGTTCGGGGTCTGCTCCCTTGCTCACTGGCTCATGGCTGAGTATTTGGGGGTGGGAGCCAAAGGCTACCTTCCCCCAGGAGCAGCAGAGCCCCCGGATGATTCAGTACCTGAAAAAGGTTAGTCTCCTGAGAGCCTGGGAGCTGACCTCGAAGTAGCCTCTGACGCAACCCTGATGTCAGAGTTGGATTCATCAGGACTATGATTTCCTCTTGCCTCCTTGGCCCGAGTATGCTTACTTGCAGATTACAAGTGAAATCACTTACAGCAAGATTCAGACCATTTGACTTTATTTCAGTCTGGTCATAAAAATCACAAAACACTGGACAGAATGAATGCACATTGGTGCATACTGAAAAATTATTGAGATGATCCTTTTCTCCGCTCTTGGGCACATCTTTCGCTGTTGCCCCATTTCCTGAATGGGCAGCGTCATTGAGGACCTGTACTTTCTCAGGAGCAAGAGACACTCAAGAATAGAAACCAAGCGTGGTGGTGTTACCTGTCCTGGAGATTTTCCACGTGGCAGAGTTGAGATTATTTGACGATAATTGTGCCCACCTCACGGAATTGTTGTTAGGCTGTGGCAACATAGACATGATGCTCTTCGAACAGAATCTGGCTCGTGGTTGCTCAGAAATGACGACAAGCATGGTGATGACTGAGGAGGGTTTGCTGTTGATCCTCAGAGTTCTCTCCGGCCGGACTCCTTGTATCATTGTGTGCCATTGAATATGTCACCCACACCACCCCGTAGCATGTAATTGAGTATTACGCACTAAAATCATGGTGACCCAGCATCTCTGCAGGTGAGGTAAAATGCACCTGTCGAAATACTATAGGCTTGATGGCAAGAGTTAGCACTTGTTAGAAGATACTCTTTGTAGGAACCTGAGCTCTGCCTTGAGCTGCACATCTCAGAAGTAAGAAATGTTAAGGGAAGACTCCAAACCAGAAATGCAGCTGGCCCATCGCTTCTTCTAGCACCCTGTTTTTTTCTAGAACATGTGGGCAGCCCTCCCACTTTACCTTTTAGCAACACAAAGAGTGAGCAAACAGTCAGCAGGTGCTGAGGGGCCAGATTTGAGCCCTAGACCATGAAATCCTGAAACGCAACGGCCTTTTCTGTTTGCCGAGTCTCATCACGCAGGGCAGGACCCTGGATGGAGGCGAGGCTGTAAATCGAGGGTGAAGAAAAGGCAGCTTTCCTCGGCCCCGGGTAGCGCTGGTGAATGGAATTCTCTTTTGCAAGAGGTCACTGAGTCAAATGCTGTGGATGGATAATTTTATGGCCACTAATAAAATTTATAGCCAAAGCAAGCTAAGATAATAAGGGTAATCAAACATCCAGGCCCTGGGACATAAGAGTCCCATCGTGGCCCCTTGGTGCTGACTGAGGCGGGAGTGGGCAGGGGGAGGGGCTGGACAGTGCAGGAAGGAGATTATCCGTGGCCAGGGGCAGAGGCTCAGAGGTGACTGGTGCCCACGTGAGCTGTGAAGACTGGGCCAGGCCTGGAACAAGCTTCAGGTTAGGTAGCAACAGCCTGTCCTTTGGGGATAGCATGCCAAGAGCCGTAGGAAAATGAACTGTCATCTTTAAAACTTTACCCTGTTTTATTTGGGCAGGTGTGCAGAAATCAGATGCTGTTGAACCAGAGCTGAGTTCAGATGGGGGCCTTTCCATAGCTCCCTCTTTATCTGGGCTTTCCAAACCATTGCAGCTGGTTTCTGCTAAAAATATTTATTGAGCACCCACTGTTTGCAGAGCTGTAAAAGCATTAAGTGACAGTGGAAACAATAAATAATAATAAAAGAGATGTCCCCCAACAATGAGATATCAATTGCCTAAGAGAAAATGCTATTAGATGGTATTTTCTGGGATCTGGGGTCATAATGTCATCAGATGTAAAGACAGAGTTGGAGGTGTTGGCTGTCCGTGGATGTCTCTGTGCAGGAAATGGATACCATTGGTGTTCCCTGCTGCCTTGGTGGAGTCAGAGGAAGTGGCTTTCTGGGTCAATAATGCCATTTAAGATGAACCCCCATGCTGTCACACCCTGGAAGCTCTCAGCCATTCCCGTCAGCAGGGAAGTCAAAGGTCAATGGCTTATAGATTTGCAGCGTAGAACCAACTTTGGTTTATAAGAGCCAAATACCTTCTGTCTTGATTCCATGGTCAAGATCATAACCAAACGTTAAGATCTGCTTTTTCTTAAGGGCACGTATAGCATTGCTCATACTGAGGTATCTATGAAAAAATTTAAACGTTGAAAGACATGAATCTTGCCTAAGATTGAAAGATACAGAGTTGGGGCACCTGGGTGACTCAGTCAGTTGTGTCCGACTTCAGCTGAGGTCATGATCTCGCAGTTTGTGGGTTTGAATTTGCTTTGGGCTCTGTGCTAACAGCTCAGAGCCAGGAGCCTGCTTCTGATTCTGTGTCTCCCTCTTCTCTCTGTCCCTTCTCGGCTCATGCTTTTTTAATTAAAAAAACATTTTTTTAAATAAAAAAAAGATTGTAAAAAGCATCAACCTGTACCCATTAATGAGAACTGGGAATCTCATGCAGCTGAGGACCCCACATGTACAAGCACACACACACACACACGTGTGCAAATGCACACACGTGCACCCTCTCCCTGGGGCCTGGTGGCTTTTATCACCACCTTGTTTAATTTGCCACCAGCCACAGGATGGGATGTGGTGTTTTGAAAGTAACAGATACTGTTACTTTAGTGAAATGGTCCCATGTAACCGAGATGGAGCTGAAAGTGGAGAGTACAGCCCACCCTTCGGCTCTGCCACACATGCCCCCATCTGGCCAGGGAGCTGGAGGCAGGGCTTGCAGAGATGGAGGCGGGGCTGCAGAGATGGAGGCGGGACTACAGAGATGGAGGCGGGACTACTGAGTGGAGGCGGGACTACCTAGTGGAGGCGGGGCTGCGGAGGTGGGGGCGGGGCTGCGCAGGTGGGGGCGGGGCTGCGGAGGTGGTTTGAAAGAATTCTCCAGGAACTCCTCTCCTAGTTCTTTGGAGTAGCCAGGCTTCCAGGCAGTTTAACAAGGAGCACAGGGCCTATATTACGGCTAGCAGCAAAAAGGTGGACCATCTTAGACTTGCTTTTGAATCAGGGGGAGCGGGGAGCCCCCCACAGTGGTGGGGGTGGGGGACAGCTCGGGAACGTGGGTAGGGGAAGTGTTAGCTTTATCACCAGTCACGGAGCGTTAACACCCTCCAGCCCCTGCAGGGCTCATGAGAACCAGCTCTGGGGTTCATCCCTTCTGGCTGAGGGATGAGGGGGCCCCCGAGAGGACCGAGGCGTGAGGCGGCCCTCTCAGCCATGCTGGTGTGACCAGGCTGAAGCCAGGGGGCCCCAGCCTCACCCCCACCTCCGCGCCCGGGGGCCCCAGCCTCGCCCCCACCTCCGCGCCTGGGGCTGGCACCATGCTGCTCACTCTTCCAGCCCCCCGCGGCCCTCTGACTGAAACATTTGGTTAATATCACATTTTGGAGGGTCTCCATTATCAAATCACACACACACCCTCCTTTCTTTTGGAGAGGGAGAGAGAACACGTGTCTTGGGCTGACAGCAAGTTTTTCCAAAGAGCTTTCTTTCACATCTCTCTGGCGGCCAGTGACTAGGCCAAGTTTACTTCTCCGAATCTACCTGGTGCTCAGGCTGTTAGGTAAACAACTCCTCTGGGTCTGTTTTCTCATCTGTGAAATGGGAGTAATGGCCAACCTGTCTACCTAACCTAATAGTTAGTGATGGTTTCCAGTGAGGCTTGTAGGAGAAGAGGTTTATCAACGCCAGACGGTAGACGGATATCAGGGCATCCCATTACTGACGATGTGATTATCACAGATATGGGTCTTTACCTTCTCTGCTTAGTGGGTAACCAATTCACTGACTTGCTAGTACTGTTTCAGAGCGCCACAGACAGAATTTGAGTGGGAACAGGTCTCTTGTAGCCAAATTTCATCATCATTCATTGTTTTGTTTCTTCCTCAGTGGAACAATCCAGTTACAACTTAGAGTATTGTCCTGTGGGTAGTTTGCAGGCTTGAAGCAAAGTAAATTCTTGGTACCAAGGATGACAGAACCTGGGTAAGAAAAGCTCCCGCAAAACCATGTGTGTGAAAGATGATAGCTTATCTAACAAGGGGCTCCCTCTCAGATTTCTCTAGACTGGATATGATTTTTTTGATTAAAAAAACATTTTTTAATGTGTATTCATTTTTGAGAGAGAGGGAGAGAGACATGGGTGTGAGTGGGGGAGGGGCAGAGAGAGAGGAAGACACAGAATCCGAAGCAGACTCCAGGCTCCGAGCTAGCTGTCAGCACAGAGCCTGACGTGGGGCTCGAACTCACGAACTGTGATCATTACCTGAGCAGAAGTCAGATGCCCAACTGACTGAGCCACCCCAGCGCCCTTAGAATGGATATGATTTTAATCATTAAATTAAGGACAAGAACTAGAACAAGTCTAGCTCCACTGTTTTCCAGAATGATAAAGATTTGGCTAAACAGAGATAATAGAAGTTGCTTTAGGCCAGCTGTCTTATGGACTCTTTGTACAAGATATTGATTGCCAGTGGGTTCTAGGCAACAAGGAAGGAAGGAAGGAAGCAAGCAAGCAAGCCTAGCACAGTAGCTACATGTACTAAGTACATGGTTGTTTCCATGAAGAAGTGAGCAATGAATCTGCAGACTCAAAAGGAGGCAGCTCTTCATCCCTAAACTAGCACACAGTGGAGCCAAACCATGACACTTTGGTGCTGACGGGGAAGGAGGAAAATCCCGCCATATCCCAATAGTCTAGCAAAATAGGAAAACCATGAAATCGTCAGGAACTAAGTCTTCTTACTTAAACGACTTAAGGAAAAAAAGATTTAATTAGATACACGTAGAGAATAAGTAGAAAATCAGAATCACTCAGATTTACTCCATAAACATGTTTTAAATATGCCAGTGGGCCAGGCACTGTGTTGATCTCCATGGAAACAGTGATGGGCACAACAGCCCAGTCCCACTGTCCTAGGGTTTTGAGAAACAGTGACCTATGGTTAAATGCATAATCGGAACAAAGGTGAAGACACTGAAAGAAAAGATGATCCTTCTGTAACCACATCCCCCAGAGGCTGGAAGGAGTCTGGAAGAAGGCTTCTTTGAGGAGGTAATTCTTGAGCTTGGATCTGAACGAAACATGGAAGCATTCCAGATGGGGAGTGACAGCATATGCAAAGACCCTGTGGCAGGGGGAGCCGTGGGTATGCTAGAGGAGCTTAAGGAAATCCAGAACCCTATAGGGCAGAGAGTTAGGGGGAGATAAAGTGGGAGTTACTGTAGCTATTTGTATATTATTTCTGAAAGTTTGTAATCCCCGTGGAGGCTGTTGGGGGTAAATACCAGTGAAAACATGATTTTACTGGTGGTGAGAGCCTCCAGGAGCAGACATTTGGGGAGATACCCTCTTCCTATTGGGGAACAAGCAGGACAAAAACCAGAGAATGCTCAAAAGAAAGCACAAAGTGAGCTCAGCCAGGCTCTTCGGGGGGAAGTGGGTATGATGGAAGGCATGGACTGGCCCCCACCGAGGTCCTCACACTGTGTCTGAAAAGGGGGTGCTGGGAAGAAGGACAGTGTGACCAGGGGCCTGGGGAATTTCAATTTTATATTGCGTTTGGTTTCTTTTAAAAAAATATTTTCTGGGGTGACTGGGTAGCTCAGTCAGTTAAACGTCCAACTCAATTCAGCTCAGGTCATGATCTCACAAGTCGTGGGTTCGAGCCCCACGTTGGGCTCTGTGCTGACAGCACCGAGCCTGCTTGGGATTCTCTCTGTCCCTTCTCTGGTTGTGCTCATTCTCTGTCTCTCAAAATAAATAAATAAACTAATATTTTCTAAGATAAGTAAAATGTTAACATTTGTTGATTATGTTCCTGGATCTGCTGGTATGTGTTTTCTTATTATTTGATGTTTTTTTCTATCTGTTTAATTTTTTTTTTAATTAGGAGGAAGGGAGGGGGGGAGGGGGTATAGGAGCAAAACAGAGTCTAGTACTGGCCTGAGAATCAGGGTCCTGTGCTCAGTTTCCCTTGTCTTGGGCAAATCGCTTCTGTGCTCCTGCTTTCCTTCCTAAGTAAAGGAGCTTTGAAGAGGGTGATCTCGTCAGTCCCTTCTCGCTCTGGGACATCCTGTGTTTCTGATTTCTAAGAACAATCGATTATTGAATAATTCTACTTACAGGCTTGGGAATGGAGTGTCCCATGTCCATACATCCCCACTTTATTTATTTATTTAAATGTTTTTTTAGTTAATTTCTAGGAGAGAGAGAGAGACAGCGTGAGCAGGGGAGGCTCAGAGAGAGAGGGAGTCACAGACTGAAACAGGCTCCAGGCTCTGAGCTGGCAGTCAGCACAGAACCTGACGCGGGGCTCGAACCCATGAACTGCGAGATCATGACCTAAACGAAAGTCGGACGCTTAACCGACTAAGCCACCCAGGCGCCCCTATTTATTTTTTAAAGAGAGATCCGGTCTTGCCCGGCAAAGATAGCCCGCAAGCTGTCTTTTAAGGAGGCAGTGCATTGAAGTTCATCTGCTTCATGCCATTTCTGAAAGCCATGAGCCCACGGGATGCTTGCATTCATCCCGGGCCAGACTCAAGAGCCTGGACCACCGAGAAGCCTGTGCCTCTCTATGTTAGGCCTCTCGCCATTCAGCACCCACATCCTGGTGGCCTCTCTGTGGCTCTGTGGGGCACCTGTGAGGGCTGTTCTCACACAGGGAGGCAGAAGAGTCCCATTCTTGTTCTTCCGAACTTCACATAAGAAATACAGAAATGAAAAGGAAACGTCACAGGCAAAGATCCGATGACAGCCACGTTTGTGAGCCCACGGACGTACGTGGTCACACAGCGGGCCATGCATTCACTCCCTGCTAAAACCAGCCTATGCGTTGCAGATTGTAGCTACTCGATGAAACAAAATGGTGCTGTGAGTTCTGGGTATAGTTTCGGGCATGGTTGGGGAACAGGTCCTGGACCGCTGGAGATTCATGTGTGCTATTTAGTGGTGGCAGCTGGTCGAGAGGAGCCCTCACCCCACAGACAGTAGCGGAAGCCCCCCCCCCCCCAATGGGCAGCGGCCTTTGCTGAGTGCACAGAATGTGCTCCAGGCCATGGGCTACTTCTGCTGCCTCCTTCCTGGGCTTCTCTTACATGGGTCAGCTTTCCTAACAACCCGTTGAATGAATGAGAGTAAGAAAGTATGTGTTGGCAAAATTTCAGCTGCGAATGCCAAAGCTTTCCAAGTAAGAGCATGAGTTTAAGCAAAGTTTCAAGTCAATGGGGCTCAGAGTAATGGCTGTTCTGCTAATAATGAAAAGTACAAATGTTTTTATCTTCAAAGGTTAACAATTGGCACGGCTTTCACGGGCCCATTGGCCTGCTCAGTTACAAAGTGGAAACGGTTGCTGACCTTTGCTTTATTGCACTTGTATTTTCTAGGCAATTAGAAAGATTTTCCACTCAGCATTTAAGAGGCTTCAACTGGCCGCAGACTCTTTTTTTTAAAACTAAAGTTTCTCTTTCTTTCTTGTCTTTTCTTTCTTTTTTCTTTTTCTTTCATTTCTTTTTCTTTCATCTCTTTCCTTCCTTTTGCTTTCTTTCCTTTCTTATTTTTCATTTTCTTCTATTTCTTTCCTTTCTTTTTCTTCCTTTTGCTTTCCTTTCTTTTTTCTTTTTCTTCTATTTCCTTCTTTCCTTTCTTTTTCTTCTTTTCCTTTTGTCTTTTCCTTCCTTTTTTCCTTTCTTTTTCTTTTGTTAAATTAACATTTTTCCCCCTTTTGTGAGTGGACTGAAGTTTTAACATAACAGGCTTTCCAAACAGCACGCTTGGGCTTTGCCCACACAATTGTCACATTTGTCGTGGCATCAGCACTCTTTGAAAGCATATTTCTACATGATATTCTCATTTTGCCCCGAAGTATGGTTCTTCCTAGAGTATCCTGTAGATTTCGGTAAGACTGACCCAGCCCCATGCAGTGGACCGTTGCAAATAAAATGGAAGCCGTTGATCTTAATGAATGAGTAGGAAAATCAAGTCTGTTGAAATGATCGAAATCCTCCAAAAAAGAGACCACCTGGGAATCCATGGGGGCGTATCTATTTCTCTCAGCTTCTCCTAGGCCTGTTTGCTCACTGGCTCACAGCAACCACAGCGGTGTTTTAATGAACTCCTCACCTTGTTAGCAAGCTCACCTCTCCTTTAATAAATGGTGTCTTTGCCTCACCTGTCCGTCAGCGTCTGGGCCAGTGGTCGATGCTTCTGCTCTGGTCTTGGGCCGCAAACCGTGGGTAATGGCTCACGCTTTGCTCTCCAAATGGACAGGAAACACAGGCATAATTGAAACTCCAGTGTCAGGGGGGTAATTTTATTCCATTATTTTTAATGAAAATGAGGAGGTGTCTGGGAGAAAATGCTGGAAAATAGCCTCTGAGAAGCCCTGAGCGCCGCAGTGCATCCCCGGCCCCCTCAGCGCCCCCCTTGCCACCTGCGCTGGGGCCCCAGCAGAGAGGGGCGCTGCCAGCGGTGCTCGGGAAGTGCAGCGAGCCACAGGTAACGAGCTCAGTGTCTGCTTTCTTTGTCAGATTTCCCAGCTGATGACAGAGACGGGCCGGGAGGGCCTGACCGAGGCAGCGCTGAATCGCTACAACGCGGACAAGCCTTCGGCCTGCAGCGTCCCCGCCTCACAGGCATCCTGCGTGGCCAGCGAGACCTCCACAGGCGCTTCGGTGGCCGCGTCCTTCTTCGCCAGGTAAGAGAGGTGCCAGAGCCTCGGTTCTTTCGGATGAGCCTGCCTGGCCTCGCGCGTGCGCCGCGTTGGCTGAAACACCAGGAAGAGTCGGGGGCCGCCCTTGGACTTGACTGTTTCCGACAGGGCTTTCTGAACCTCCGACTGCCCACAGGTTGGGCCCCACAGCTCTGTGGGGGGCGGCAGTCCTGCGCATTATTGGGTGTTTAGCACTGTCCCTGTGACAGCCTTCCCCAGTTGTGACAACCTTCCCCAGTTGTGACAACCAAAAATGTCTCCAGACTTTGCCGTGTGTCAAGAGCCACCACTCTAAGAATATGTGGCTCTGAGGATGCCCTCCTGGGATGAGGGCTTTTGTGTGCACAGCCCTGGGGCTGGTGTTTCCAGATTTGCAGGCTGGCCACAGAAGACGAACTGCTTAGAAATTAACTATTAAAGAGATGGCAGGCTTTTTTATTTAATACGGATAGTTACCCTATACCATCCAGCTAATCTTAGAGGCTTTGGAGACACAAGAAACAAACACTGAAAGGTATTTCAACAATGTTTTCTTCCTAATTTTAGTGGCGGAGTGGAGACAGGGAAGGGGACAAAAGACAGCTGAGCAGAAGGCACGTTCAGGATCGTCTAATTCAGTCTCCTTATTTTACGAAGGAGGAAACTGAGGACCCAGAGAGTCAACGTACGAGTTAATTTATAGCAAAGCCAGAAATAAAAACCAGATTCCTGTGCTTTTTTATTTATTTTGGTTTCCTCTGTGACTCATTATGTGACCCTTGGAACTTAACTTTAGAAAGCGTCTTCTACCTAAGATTCGCAAGCTCCTGGGTGAGCGGGATGCAGAACGCATGACAGCAGATCTGAAATCAGAAGACCCCTGAGGTTCGAGCTCCGGGTCGGCCTCAGTTTCCTCCTCTGTGAAACGAGGATGGCATCTCGAGGTTGCTCTGAAGGTTAAGAGCGACCACTGTAAATTATAAAGTACTTTATAAACGGTGATTCAGTGTGCACTCAGCCAAAGCATCAGGAGGAAGGAGTGTCGTGTGGTGTTTCTTGCTATTCTTGTGCAAGGTTACATCCAAGGCACCAACATGAGGAAGGGGCTGTGATTAGGACAGGAGCGAGTCAGAGGAGGAACGGAGGTGCCTGAGGGGCTCCATCGGTTAAGCGTCCGACTTCAGCTCAGGTCATGATCTCAGTTTGCGAGTTTGAGCCCCGCGTCGGGCTCTGTGCTGACAGCTCAGAGCCTGGAGCTGCTTCAGATTCTCTGTCTCACTCTCTCTCTGCCCCTCCCCTGCTCACACTTTGTCTCTCCCTTTCTCAAAACTACATAAATGTTAAGAAAAAAACTACAATAAAGGCTGCACGTGGGCTTGTCAGAACACCGGCCCTGAGGTTCTCATTGTACGTCGGTGCCGTGTTTATTGTCCAGTGAAGAGCTGGGCCTCCCTGAGTGTTTGGGAAGTGACAGGAAGCACAGCAGTGTCTTCTTACCCACGGGGGACACGCTCCAGGACCCCCAGTGCATGCCTGAAACTGGATAGTGCCGAACCCTACATGTGCTCTGTTTTCTCTTATACAGACCTGCCCGTGAGGAAGTTCAGTTAATAAATGAGGCACAGTAAGAGGTTACCTGCAATAACTGATAATAAAATAGAACAGGTATCACAATACGCTGTAGAAGAGTGAGGTGAGTGTGGTCTGTCTCTCCTTTACTGTTGTGCACTCACCCTTCTTTCATGATGTGAGATGATAAAATGCCCTCCGTGGCCCAGTGACATGAGGTGAGTGACACTGGAGTTGCCTACTAGTGTTAGGCTACTGTTGACCTCTGACTGGTCCTAGGAGGATCGTGTGCTTCCTGATTGCGGTCGACCGCGAGTGTCTGAAACCACAGAAAGCAAAACCGCGGATAAGGGAGTCCACTGTATGCGCGTGTTGGCCGCCCGGCCATGGGCACTGTTGTTAGTTCTGTGTGTATGTGAATTTCTGTGTTGTCTGGGACCATTGAGCAAACCAGCTTGGGTGGGGGTGGTTTCACATCCATGCCATTCAGGGAGGGAAGGAAGAGGTGGAACAGAATGAACTGAAATGCTACAAGCACAGAGGATCCCAGGAGCTAGGTGGGTTATGAGAGCTTGTCCAGAGGTGGGTGACAGAAGCATTGAGGAACTAGGAAGCCAAGTCCTGGCAGGTTGAGTCTGGAGAAGACAGCCCTTGGCTGTCTCCTGGGGCCATCGTGTAAAAGAGGGATTTGGTTGTCTTTATAAAACACCCAAGTATGTAGGCAAAGGCTGAATCAAACCTGATGAGGGAGCTCAGCTCAGAAACCCTCTGGCTCAGCTCTCCCAGCTCAGAATGAAGGAAAATTTGCACACGATTCAAACTGCCCTGGGAGAGAGTGAAGTCCCCATCGCTAAGGGAGATCAAACTTACCTTGGTGACTGTCTGGCCTTGATGCTGCAGAGAACATTCGCTGCTCAGAGGTGGGTTGACCTCCTGTGCACCTTCCTGGCCTAAAATACTCTGAATGTGAGAAGCCTCAGCTCAGACTCCATCCAGAGACTTTTACAGCTCACTCACAGAAGGCCCCAGAAGCAGGATTGGAAGCCGGAAGAGATTGGAGGTTAGGACTCCTGATGGTCAGTGTTTAGGGCGAACAAGTGTTTCCTGCCACAAGGAACCCAGCAGTGCTTTGGAGTAGGAAAAGCATGTGGGCACGAGTAGCCTGGGATGGCCCCAGTGCCGGACCAATGGTGAGCTTGAGGCCGGCTTTCAGGTAATCGGAGGAGCGTTTCCAAGCAAGGAAGCACGTTCCAGGGAAACAGACAGCCAGTGACCGTAAAGACGGCCAGCTCTGAGACCTGCTTGCACAGCCCAGGGTCCATATGGAAACACGGGGGTGAACCCAGAGTGGATGGGCCCATTGAGGTCGGTGGCAGGGGCCGCAGATGATGTTAGCGATCGACAGAGACTGGACGGGTTTCAGATTGCAAGAGCTTGTGGCCAGAGCTCTCAGAGAGCTGGCAGGGATCTGTAGGGCTGCCGAAGTCCTTATTGTTACTTTCTCAGGGGTGAAGGCTGATAGCACTTGGAGCTTAATGGTTTTAAGGCATTCAGAAGACTCGGTTTGTGTTTAAAGGGTTTACAGTGTACAGTGGTGGGGGGGCCCAGAAATGTACCATGCGAAAGAGAATAGTGTTCATCCACACACACATGCACACACACATGCACACACACACGTGCATATTCCCCTCATGCCCTTTGCCCTGTTTGCCCTGTCATTCTCTTCAGTGACAGCTGGGACTCACACCTCCCAAAGAGGGAGACAGCCTCTAGACTGCCTCCCTGTCGAGGATGGGAACCTTAAAGCAGAAGACTGAGTGACTTGCTCAAGGTCCAGAATGTCAAGGGACAGTAGCAGGGATGTGCCTCACCTCTATGGATCCCGGAAAGGTCTGCATTGAACCAGCCCGGCTTAATATCTCAGACTGCCGACTGTGTTCAGTGTTTTTCTGCCGCAGATAAAGTACGGCTGAGTAAGGCGATGGTGCAGGTGGCCTCTGGTGGGGGTGAACTCTGGATCTGCCACTGGTGCCAAAATTGGAAATGGTCCAGTGGTTACGGTTTCGTATGGGAGGCAAGAATGTCTCTCCGCATAGGGATTGGGGGCTGGGGTTAGTGTCTACACTTCACACCTGTGCTCATCACGTTCCCGCTCCCACCGCACAACCTTGTACCAGAAATGCAGCCCCTCTTGAGTCTGGGGCCCCGGGACCCCCCTGAAGAGGTGGGTGACAAGCATTTCCTGGACAGTCTATAAGCATCACTCACCGTACTAAGCTCCTACAGTGCAAAATCTCCCTTGTCCTCTGAGAACCCCTGTGAGGTGGATCCTACCATTTCCCAATTTATGGACAAAAGAGTGGCCTCAGGTTAAGTTTCTGGCCCAGAGCTACGCAGCCAGGAAGCAGGGAGCCCGTCCTCATTCCTAGCCACGGGTGAGCCCTTGTCGCTGCTCTGTGCAACACGGGCGCGGCAACACACATTCGACTTTTTTCACCATAACCATGAACCATGATCCTTGTTTACGAAACCATAGTAGGTACCAGTGGGCCCTGCATTGTGTTTGAGAAGGAGAAAAGCAACAGAATCGCAATTGGTTGAGGGTTGTAGACGTCGACTTTTCTTTGTGATCTCAGCCTTTCTCTGTATATATTTACTTTCCGGAGCTATGTGGAAAGGTTGGGTGGACTTTACTGCAATTTAGATACAATGTCTGTAAAATAAGAATTCCAGTTCTGAATAAGCAACGATACCTTTGGCCAGAGAAACTCCAGGCGTGTGGTCTGCGGGGCCGTTCCCGGCCTGTGATGGGTGTGGAGGTTTGAGAGGAAGCATTTAGAAACTTCTGTCAGCCGGTTCACAGGGTAATTTTATGTCTGTTGGATCTAGGAATAACTTATAACAGTACAATAGCTTGTATTTTGAATGTAGTTAAAATTAAAGAGGGGCGCCTGGGTGGCTCCGTTGGTTAAGCATCTGACATCAGCTTAGGTCATGATCTTGCGATTCGTGAGTTTGAGTCCCGCATCGGGCTCTGTGCTGACAGCTTGGTGCCTGGAGCCTGCTTTGGATTCTGTGTCTGCCTCTCTGTCTGCCCCCTCTCCTCTTTTTTTTTTTTCCCTCTCTCGCTCTCAAAAAGAAATAAACATTAAAAAATTAAAAAAAAAAAGAAGTTAAAGAAAAAGTGATTCCTCACCACAGATAGTTTGCCAAGCTCCTGCTTTAGAAAATGATGAAGCCCAAAGTGCTTGTCTTTTGATCCCTATTTTCCCAGAATTTCTTTACTTTTTGAAATAGCAGCATCTTGGTAGACTTCCTATGCTTTGGAATCTCTGTACCCCAGTTTTGGAAAAGCATTTGGTGGGAGGGGGAGGGGGAATAAAATGTCATACTAAAAACATTAATAGTCATGGTGACCAAAGAAAGATGGGCACAGTTGCTCATCGAGTTGGGTGGCTGTCGTGTGTTGGCTTTGAATTTCACAAACGAGGAATCTTCCTGTTCCCATAGTAGTGGGAAGTGGCAGAGGAGGGTGTGATCAGGTTTTTGCATTTGTTGGCTGTTCACTTTGGGTGAAGATTTACTTAATGATGTACTTTGCCTTCTAACATTTGAGGCACGTGAAACCCAGTGAGAACTCTTGGGTGGTCCCTCAGCATTGCAGACTGAGCCTGAGGAATCTTTGATTTTATTTGAAGACCAGTGGCCAAGTTCTGGGTTACGCGTCCAATTGCCTTGGATTCTGGTAAATCAGAGGAATCTCTCAAGTGACCTCCTATCTTCACATTGATGTTCTTTCCCAGGTAACCTTGACTAACCATTTAAAATTGTGTCATTGTTTTAATTCATGAGGGAAATGAGCGTCTGGAGGAGTCTTCTCTCCGCTCAGAGCAAGTGTTTGAAAACGGTGACAACTACCAGCTGTCACATGAGCTTTGCAAAGGCAGGTTCCAGTGCAGCAGATCTGGTGCCACCACGTCTGTGCGTTTGGCGAGCACACATCTTAGGCATCATGTCTTACTACTGTCTTCTTTGTCTGCACCTCTCGTATTTAGTTCACAACCTTTGGAAAACCATGACTTCTTATAACATTCAAATTGGAATTTCTAGTACAATTATATAGAGGGTATCATTGATTATCAGTGATTTTTTAAAAATTTCCCTATTTTCTTAGCAGAAATATGAATGTCTCTGAATCTTTTTGCAAAGGTTTGAGTCCCTCTGTTACTCAGTGTCTCCAGACCCTTTAGGGAGCATCCATTCCTCCACTCTTGGGTCCCTCCCATTCATCAGTGCTTCTCCCTCCCTCTCTCTGCCTCTGGTTTTCCAGTAATAGGGTAATTTTGCACTTATTGATTCTCTTCTTGAAGCCTCTGACCTTGAAGCAAATTTTAACCATTGATTAAAAATAGGCCTGTCCTGGGTTTGGAATGTTCTGGGGAAATGTCAGTGTTCTCTGAAATATTGGGGTGCCCTCGGATGCATTTTGTGGGATCCATTCGCTCTGTTTTCTCTTTCTCTCTTGCCTTGTTCCTTGTTTCCTTCCACCATTCATTCCTGAGGGATGTTATTACATTTCTGTCCATCTCGAACTGCCATGCAATTTCTTTCACCTTTGTTTATAGACGGCTCCTTTTATTACCTGTTTTCTCCAAGCCCCTCGTGCACAGCACGGACCGTTCATGACTGATTTGCCTGGTTTTCTGAGCATTAAAACCAAAACTAACTCGGGTCCTGGGGTCGGGGGCTAAGCCAAGCTGCAAGAGCTGTCTCCCGGCTCCAAGGCCCTGGCTTCAGGACCAGCTTGATCCATTCATCACCTCCCTTGGGGCACCTACTTTTAGTGTTGTGTGGACACATGCTGTGTATGCACATCTGTTACTGTTACAGGAAGAGCCTGCCTAAGAGCCCTCTGCACATTCTTGTCCGCAGCCGAGTCAAATGGTGCCTTGTTGCTTAGAGCACACGCTTTTTATATATAATGTCATACAGTGAAGCCTTTCTTTAGTTCCTGGCCATGTGAACACAGAACAGTAGTGCTTGGTTTTAGGCTGGGGGTTTCTGAAGTCAGAGAAGCACGAGAAGGAGCATAGAACTGCTCATGGTCCCGTTGCCCCTGAGGGATGCTCACACCTTCCTGTGATGAGCACATCAGCAATTAGCAAGTATTCCAGACACAGCCCGGTTGGGCTCAGGTGATGGAGGCGGCAGAAAATGGAGCCAAGTGCTCAAGATCTGGCCCTTTCTTAACAATTCACCATGGGGTTTCCACCTCCAATTTTATAGACAGGAGTACATTCCCATGTTAGCGTCTGTTCTAATGGAATGAGCTTCTATGGAAGACTGAGACCTTCTAAGGGCTCATCTCGTGGGACTTTGCCGTGTTGTTATGCTTTCGGTGTCTCTTGTTTTCAACGAAGCATGTAGTACCTACATTTACCCTTTGCCAGAATCTCATTTTGACCTGGTGTCGATTCCTTCCCCTTGTCCCCCATTTAGACCCTTCCCTGGCCCGCTCCAACTCCCCATTGGCCTGTTCCTTGCCCCTCGCCCCCCCCCCCCCCGAAGTGAGGCTTCCATTGACTTCCTATGGGACATTAGTGGTTGGAGTCTGCATGCATGTAAAATTGTGCCATTTGCTCCTGGGACAACAGCAACAATTAGAGGGGTGGGTGAGGCTTAAAGGCGGCCACCACAGTGCTGGTCGAGCTGAGGTGCCTCCCGCTGGGCTCCCTCTGTCCGAGGGGGCCTCTCTGTTCATCGGCTGCACAGAGGTACAGTGTGGGTTTGTTGGCACTGGCTTTTCGCAACCCCTTCCCTGGTGGCTAAGCAGTGCCAGGGCAGCAGTTTTGAAGGCCTGAACTGGAAGCCAGGCTCCCACCCTCTGGGTTTCTTGTTTGTTTATTCCTGGCAGGCCAAGCTCACTCTTCTTAGAAAAACCTCCATGGTCTTCTCGGAAAAGAGGGGACTCTTGCTCATGTGTATGGATGAAACGAAGTTGTAGGAGTCCTACCTGTATGAACATAGTTTCGCTTGAACACGCATCTGTTGCAGTATGAAAGGGACACATTAAGAAGGAGCCAAATGTACGTTGAGTACCATCAACCGTCAAGGGCCCAGAGAAACATCTCAGGTGTTTGCTGCATGAAAAAGTAAATCCTGGATTGCTTACGAGAGACAGTGAAAGCACTGAAGAAAAAGTGGCCGTAATTCAAAGTCTACACTATTCTCCTTTGTGTTCAGTGGGAAAAAAAATCTTGAAACGCTTGAAATGGATAACCCTAACATCTAGCACCAACCCCAGCAGCCTCCAGAAGCACTCTGTTTTGGGGGTGTGCGGACCGCAACAGAAATGGCATTCATGGCTTGGCCCGCACCATTTGGGGTCGGCGATCTGCACATTTTCGAAGTTGGTGATCTGCGCTTAAGAAAATGGCCAGCGTGTGCAGCCTCTTCACACCTTGCACTGCAGGGATCCTGCAAAACAGGGCAGTTTCTGATTAAATGAGCCCTTTGTCTGACTGCTGGCCTGTTGGGTGTGTTGGCAATCGGCTCACAACATCTGGGAATCATTTGCGCAGCTTCGCCTTGGTTGAAAACCCAATTCATGCCTTGGTGTGGCTGTTCGAAGGCAAAGCAATCACAGTGAGCCCGGGGGAGCCCAGCGATTGCTGTCAGGTATTCTCAGAGCTAGACGTCCTGGTTCTCACTGCACATTTTGAGTGTCTTCTTTTTACCAGTATCGAGGGGGGCGGGGAGGGAAGAAGGGTATCAGATAAAGACAAAGATGAAGTCGCCTGAGGTTGGAATCCACAGCTGGCTACTGACATTCTGACTTTGGGCGAGAACTTGATGTGTGGAAGCCACGCTCCTTCTACTACATGATGGTCATGGCGTCCGCTCCACAGGGTTGTGGTGAGGATCACGTGGGCATGTGAGAGCACTCTATAAACATCATCTAGATCCTGCACGTGATGTTAAGGTGGTGCATGCTAGGAAGGGATGGAATTCTACCCTCCCTGGGAAACCCAGCGAGTTCTCCACATTCCCCATGAAGTGGATGACTTTTGTCACGCCCACCTTGACAGCATGCTTACATGGCACTTTTTTACCTGGGCTAGTGACCAGGGAACAGGTTTTTTTTTATTTTATTTTACAATTACCTATTTATTTTTGAGAGAGAGAGAGAACGCGCGTGCGAGTGCACAAGCAGGAAGGGCAGAGAGAGAGGGAGACACTGAATCTGAAGCAGGCTCCAGGCTCTGAGATGTTAGCACAGAGCCCGATGTGGGGCTTGAGCCCACGAACCTTGAGATCATGACCTGAGTCGAGGTCAGATGCTTCACCGACTGAGGCAGCCGGGCGCCCCAGGAAGTGGATTTTAAAAGCATACACTAATGAAGTTCTGTCCACTCTCTGTCCATCCTCTGCTCTTTCTGAGTGGATTCCACATCATCTCATCCTCCCTCTTCTGCCCTTAGTTTGGACTGTGGGGCAGTCAACAAAGAAAGAGAATGTTCCTCCTTTTGCTTTCATTGTCTTCAGTGTTTTCATTCCTTTCACCATCAGCATTGGCCAAACCCCGGCTGCCTGCCCCTCAGTCGTCCCCACGCTGCAGGTCATAGAATTCTTACTCGCTCCTCCCTGCCCCCCTTTCTTCCCGGTGTTTTCATTCTTATCGTTGGAGTTTTTCTGGGACTATACAACCAAAAGATAACCCCCCTTCAAAAGAGTTAGAAGTGTGTAGTCAACTAACTGAGCCCCACCCAGGGGCAGCCCTGCTGCGTGGCTCACTGGTGTAGCCAGTCACCGATGGCGCCTGGTTCCTCCAAGGTGAACTGTGCTGGTGAGGCCTGTGTGGGCACCATTTGTTTCCGGCGTGATGCCTGGGCTTTGCAATTGCCGCAGAGGCCCTAGCTGGTCACCAGACCAGAGTCTTGGTCCTCAGTGCGTCGTCACTTAAAAATGGTAAGAGGCGACATCTATTGAGGGCTTCGTCTCTGCCACACATGATTCTGAGTTCTTGGCACAAATTTAAACTTCAAAATCTCCCATGAGTCGGCCCTCTTATTACCCCACGGCTTAAGTATGGAAATGAAAGCCCGGATCAGTGAAGTAGCTTGACTGAGGTTACATAGCTAGCTGACGATAGGTCCTTGAGCCTAGCAGTCTCATTGCAGAACCCATGAACCAGAACGTGAGCTCTGTAAGGGTTGAGGCACTCGTGTCCTTGGCCACAGCCCTAGTGTCTAAAAACAAAACAAAACCCAGGAAACGTTTGTTGAATGAATAAACATACTGTTAGCCACTGTGTTCTCAACTTCCAAGGTCAAGATGGGCTGAGTGGGCGATCCCGAATCCTCAACACGAGGACAGCAAGTGAGGCCAAAGCAGAGATCGATGCAAAGCACACGCACCACACAAGCTACAGAGGAAAACATTTTGACCAACGACTTTGTATTTTTCTAATTTTGTTAGTTACAGAAATACCGCTTCCTACCTTGCTTGGAGTCGAAGCTGAAGGTTTTTCAGGGACTTACAATCTGCCCTTCCCCCACGCCCCCTCCATCTCCCTCATGCTCACTGCACTCCAGGCACACCCACATCCCTGTACTTTTTCAAAGAGCGCAAGACCATTCCCTCCCCAGAAGCTTTGCTCTTTCTCTTCCCTCTGCCCTTTCCCCAGATTTCTGCTGGGCTCAGCCATCCCTCCCTTCGGGTCTTTGCTCAGATGCCATGCCTCACCTCCCTGCATAAAGTACAGGCATCCTGTCTCTGTACCCTCCTCCCACACACCTCCAGTCTTCAGTGTTGGTTGAGTGAACAAATGAACGAAGAAATCTCATACAAAATGGGAGGAGGGCAGCCAGGTCTCCCAGATATTCTTCCACTGAAGCTCTTTGAGAATCTCATAGTCTTTTCCCATTCAGTTCAAACCATGTGCTCAGGGGGTAGATTCTCCTTTTAGCTTGAGGAAGTTTTGGGTAGATGATGTCAAAACAAAGCCCAAAGGCATCGTTGGGAAACTGGGGTTCTTATGGAAGTGTGAGTACCTGGTAGTCTTTTCAAGAGGAGGATTTGCAAGAGATGGTGCAGGTGGGCTGGCCTGGGACAACACACACACACACACACACACACACACACACACACAATCAAAGAGTTAAAGCCAAGGAAGGAGTCAGGATCAGCACAGTGCAGCGGGGTACACCATCTTTCTTCCTGTCTCCTTACAGACCTGTCTTTTCCTCCCTTGAATAAACCTCTTCGCTCTCTGTCCCCTGCTTTGATTTATTATTTTAATTCTATAGCTGTCCTGGTGAAGCATGTAAAGCATTTGGGGATAAAATCATGTGGAAGACATTATAGAAATGAAAGACATGTTATATTATGTGGCATTGGGTAGAGGTTCACTATGCTGATGAATCATTTCGTCAGTGAAAACCCAAATCTGTCCATAGCATGGTCTATCCACAGAATAAGAAATTGACTTCTCATTGAGGGGATAGGAAGGAGGAATTTAAGGGACATTGTTATACTACTTTGGTGAGAAGCAGGTAGAAATGAAACACAAAGACTGGATCGAAGTCTCTGCTTCTTATACTGGGGGGGTGGCTGAAGGTGGGATTTTTATTTTCTTCCCTCTAAAATGGAAATAATGAATTTCTCTTTTCCTTCTATCTGATCATTGAGGTGTAGATCTCATGAGAACAGTTACCTCTCCAATCCCTACCCTGCTCTTGGCACCGTGCCTTGTATACAGTAGGAGCTCAGTAATAGGATGTTGAGACAGGGAAACAACCGTGCTTGAAAAACTCAGTCCTGTCTTGCTTACCAAAGGACTGAAATGCTTAAAGAAGCTAAAACTCAAAAAGCCAACTACAGGAGTGTACTTGAAAACAGCATCATTTATTATGCTGCCTCAGAGTTCTCATTGTTCCAAGTGCTGGTATTCATGGTGAAAGTAATTGCGATGGCTAACACAGAAATGGAATTTTTATCATTGATTTCAACACAGATTCTGCAACACATTTTTATTTTTTAGAGAGACAGAGAGAGCGTGCATGTGCATGCACACAGGCTGGGGAGGTAAAGGGGGGGGTGAGAGAGAGAGAGAGAGAGAGAGAGGACATGGCCATGCCCATGCACAAGCCAGGGAGGGGTAGAGAGAGAGGGAGAGAGAGAGAGCATATTAAGCAGGCTCCATCCTCAGCCCGGATCCCAACACAGGGCTCCATCTCCCAACCGTGAGATGGTGACCTGAGACGAAATCAAGAGTCAGCCCCTCAACCGACTGAGCCACCCAGGTGCCCCTGCAGCTCCCTACTTCTGATTATCAGCTTTCTCTTGAGCTTATGTGGAAGTGATTTTAGCCTCACACTCTAATTACATACTGTTTCTGGCACCTGGTGTGTTTGTCATGAAATACGCTGAAATTCGGGAAACACCACTTCATGAGTCTAGAAATAATGGCCTGTGTCATTTTCTTGGCATCCTCCAACACTGAGCCTTAAGAGTCCATAGTTTGTCCTTTTATACTCTGGCAGAGGGGAAAGAGGGCCTTGGCCGTGACAAAGGGACAGAAATCATCTTGGGGCCCGCCACGAAAAGGGTGTAATCAGTGTGAGTCAGGCCGCTCTGAATCATAATAATAAAAAAGAACAAATAGAGACCATCAGTCACAATTCATTTTTTAGCCTTTTAGATGCCTCAAAAAATAAATGTGGTTCACTTTTTTTTCCAAATAAGTTTTCATTTGTTATCATCTCTGCCTCGTTGGGGCTCAGTTTAAGGTGGCCAGATGGCCTTTGTGGAGCAGGCAGAGAGTTTCTGAACCTGGCTGTGCCGAATTTTAGTGACACTCCCTAGGGATGGAAAAACACTGAAGTCTTAAGTCCCTCTACGGGCCCTCACCACCTGCAGGTATTTTAAAATCCAAACAACACCTTGTTCCCACCCTCTGGGAGCTCAAAGTATCAGGGCAAGGTTCAGAGAGGCAGTGGAGGAGGGGTACTAACCAGTGTGTCCTAAAGTCCTGGCTGGGGTCTCCCAGGAGCCTCCTCTCCCGGTCCTCCAGCCCCCCCCCCCACTGTCTCTGCCCGCCCCCCGCGCCCCGGGAATTCATGAGATGGACATAGCTATAGTGGTAGCAGGCACTATTGGCCTCTACCCCCCACCCCTCCCCATGCCTCCCACTTCTCGTTCACTGAACAAAACCTTGTAGCTCCCCAAGTCCCTGCCTTGTGCCTGTGCCCCAGGGCTTCCCCTGACTGCTGGAGAACACTGCATTCAAGCGGGGGGCTGGCCAGAGTGCCAGGGAGGCAGTGCTCTTGGGAACAGCTCCCAAGTGAGACTGACAGGAGGTGGGGGTAGTTACCACAGCTCCCCTGCACCTTGGTTAGGATGCTGCTGAGGTCCAGTCTGCTCTGACCGTTGTCCATAGTCCAGATTTCCTCAGTAGGACTGAACCCCAGCTGCCTAGATCAGCAGCCTACTTGATAATGAACCCTGTGGTGGCTTCCTTCCCTCCCTGTCTCAGTCCCATGCCCCGACTCCTGCTTCCTGGAACTATCTGCCAGTTAAACCTAGCAGCACTTTCATCCTCATCCAGGGATGCTTTACCGACACCCAGCATAGGATATTGGCAGTATATCCTCATTCACTCATCCATCCATCCATCCATCCGTCTGTCCACCCATCTGTCCGTCCATCCATCCATCCATCCATCAATCATCCATTCATCCATTCATCCATCCATCATCCATTCATCCGTTCATCCATCCATCCATCCATCCATCATCTGTCCATTCATCTGTCCATCCATCCGTCTGTCCATCCATCATCCATTCATCCATTCATCCATCCATCCATACATACATACATAAATACAGCATTTTTTAAGTCCATGCTATATGCCAGGCATTATATTAGACACTGAAGATGACAAACGGGCCACCACTGCCCTCAGGGAGCTCTCAGTCCAGAGGGGTCACCAGTCCCATTACTGGGCACTTAGAAACAACATGGAAGCTCAGGACCAGAACTGCCAGTATCACTCTTCCTGAGTCGTCTGGTTGTTTGGACGTCAGACGTGACTTCACAGCACTTGTAATTATCAGAAGTTATCCTACCCATTCATTTGCTTACTGGTTTATGGCCTGTCTCCCCTTCTAGAACCTAGGATCCAAGGAAGAGATACTCGTCTCTCTGTTCCCTAGTCACAACTCTTAGAATGGGCCTGGCGCTCAGTCAGTATTTGGTGAGTGCACCCTGGCATTTCGGTCAGCCTCCTCCCACCCCTCCTGGGTGGGTCACCTGTGTGGCAGTGTAGCTCAGTTCCACTGTGGAAGTAGTGTCTCCAGCACACTGAAGGCCTCTGCTCAGGGCAGGAGAGAAAGAACAGGGCTCCCTGTCTTGGACGCCACACACGAGGGCTGGGGCTTCTTTCCAGTCCCCCCTCCTTGGGAACTAAACTGACAGCACGGAGCCTGTTTGGGATTCTCTCTCTGCCCCCCCACTCTGCCCCACTCTCTCTCTTTCAAAAATAAATAAATAAAAATAAACGCGAAAAGAATTTAACATGATGGAAGGTAATGTGCTTTACTCAGAATCTATTGATTTACATGTCCATCACATCTTATAAAACACCTTCCCCAGGGGTGCTTGGGTGGCTTAGTCAGTCAAGCATCTGACTTCTGCTCAGGTTAGGATTTTGCAGTCTGTAGGTTGGAGCCCTATATTGGGCTCTGTGCTGACAGCTCAGAGCCTGGAACCTGCTTCAGATTCTGTGTCTCTGTCTCTCTCTTTCTCTCCCTAATTCGCGTGCATGCTCACTCTCGCGCGCTCTCTCTCTCTCTCTCCCTCTCTCCCTCTCCCTCTCCCTCTCCCTTTCTCCCTCTCCCTCTCCCTCTCAAAAATAAACATTAAAAGAAAAAGTGCTGTTTGGTAAAAAGCACCTTCCCGGGAACATCTGGACTGGTGTTTGGCCAAATAACTGGTCACCGTAGCCTAGCCAAACTGGCCACCAAACCTAGCCTCAGCCCTGAGTTTAACTGGAAAGCACTTCCCGTTCCGTGTAGTTCATCAGGTGTGTATGGAGGCTTGCTGGGGCTGCCCCTGGTGCTGAGTCTTCGCAATCAGACCACTGCGGGGGTGCGCTGGCCAGGCCTCGGGGCTCCACTCCCGCTGGCCCTGTCGTCATCATTTGTTCCGTTGCGTCCCCGCCTGGTGATGTGTTCAACTTGATCTCCATGTCTTTTGCCTAAGTTGGAGAATCCTGTATCATTTACTGCTTAAGATACCGTGCATTTTGTTTTCACTTTCACATTGAAGAGAAAGTAAAGATAGGTACCATTAATCTTTAAGCCTTCCCTGTGGTCCGTTGCCAGCCACAGCCTCGAAGGCATGTGGTGGCCTTACTACACTGCATATTCTTTATTTCCTTTAAAGCCGGGCACGTGAGGAAAATTGATTTATGGATCCTAGGTACTGCTTCGTGGCGGGGGAGGGACGCCAAGTGGTGTTCACGCTGCAGTAAATTTCAACATCACTAGGATTTCCTTACACATCCAGGGAAGAAAATCCCAATTTACATCTATTTCTGTTGGAGCTCATAAATTAAAAATAACAAGTCTATTACCTATACACCTGGGGCTTCAAAATCACAATCGGTTAACCTGTGGTTTGCCCCCTTCATGGGAGAGACAGGAGGTGACGGCTTGGATGGGATCTTGCATCATGGCTTGAAACCCGGGCAATGACTCACCCCACGTCTTTTCACGGTGCTTTAAAAAATGTCAGGATGAGGGAAATTATTTACCTAAAGCATAGACTCTAAAACTTTGGTCCTACTATTTTTTTCCTCAAACTGCCCCTCTTTTATGACTTACTCACTTCAGTGGCTTCTTTCTCTCCCTTTCTGTCTTTGTTTTAATTTTATTTTATGTAAATTTCAAAACAAGTCTAATAGCATCAGCGACAAAACACAGGAAAGTCTTCTTTATTTTCCATTCTGTTCTGAGCTGTAAATTCCTCCATGTACTCACATGACACATCCAGGAGGGCTGGTGGGCTAAATTTGATTGATAAATATTTTAGCACCTGCCCACCACAGAGCCTCAGGAGTGAGACATTACTTTTCCTCCTGTCCCTAAGGGATGGAGCATTACCTGCCTGTAGCTGCTGTGTGCTACTCACAGGGGTCAAGGCTGAGCAGTCCTCGTGGACAAAGAATTATGGGTACCGCTCAGGGCCCCATGAGCTTTTACTTCTTCATTTTGTTCTTTGAGAACTATCTTCAGTTGGTTTTTTTTTTTTTTTTTTTTTGGGGGAAAATATATACATAAAGGAGAAAGAGAGGATATACTTTATTTCGATTTTTAGAAAGCTTTTAAAAGTATGCAGTAGCACGGGGCGCCTGGGTGGCTTAGTCGGCTAAGCATCCGACTTTCGCTTAGGTCATGATCTCGCGGTTCGTGGGTTCGAGCCCCGCGTCGGGCTCTGTGCTGACTGCCAGCTCGGAGCCTGGAGCCTGTTTCAGAGTCTGTGACTCCCTCTCTCTCTGACCCTCCCCTGCTCACGCTGTCTCTCTCTCTCTCTCCTAGAAATAAATAAAACATTAAAAAAAAAAATAAAAGTATGCTGTCCTGGAAGCAGTAGAAATGATTTTCCACTATCTTACCACCCAGCCCTTCCACTCTTGGGTATATCTCAAAGAGCGATTGAGGCACAGGGACATTCATAGCAATATTATCCATAATAACCCAAAACCGGGAATGATGTAGGTGTCCACTAGCTGATAAATGGATGCGTAAAACATAGTCTATTGATACAGCGGAATAGCTACTCAGACTATTCAAGCTATTGGTTGATGCAACAACATTGATGAATCTTAAAGGAATATAGTGAGTGAAAGAAGCCAGACCTCCCCCTGCTCCGCAACCCAAACCAGAAGAGTACATATGGTATGATTTCATTTATGTAAGATTGTAGACAATACAGACTAATCTGTAATGACAGAAAACGTATCAGCGCTTGACTGCACGGGAGAGGGAGGGACAGATAACGGATAGTTTTTGGGGGGATGACAGATACATCTGCTGTCTTGTGATGGCTCCCGAGGTGCATATATGACAGGACTCACCGAATTACATACTTTGAGCATGCATAGTTTATTATATGTCAGTTATACCTCACTAAAGCTAAATCGATGGGGTTTGTGGGCACTAGAGAAGATGTTATGCACTGGAGAGGGAATTGTCTTAGAAAGTAAATAAAGAGTTTAGATAACGGATCATTTTCTCTGGAGGGAAAAGTGTGAATAATAGGAACCTTTAGAAAACATTGAACGGACCCTATTTAACACTTCTTGGCAAAGGATTAAGACAAGAAAGTGCCATGACAAATCTCCAGATTTGTGCACAAAACTAAGTTCCTCCAGGTAATAAAATATCATCAAGGTAGAATAAATAGGTGAAGACGCAAGCAGAGAAACTTTAATGAGAGCAAGGAGAAGTGTTTTCGGTAAACCAATTCAAACTGCCCTTGCGGGATGGGAGGCTCTGCAAAAGTGGTTATAATTGAGGACAAAAGCCTAAGGACTTAGTTGCTGGAAGATTCCATCTAAGATCATGACCAAAGAAACCAACACTAGCAATGGTTGCAGGACATTTTTGGAAAGGATATTGGAGATGGACATTGTCCTTGGACCAAAGAAAAATTTGTTGGAACCTAAGAAGTGGTTTTTTTTTTTTTTTAATTTTTATAAAGTTTTTTTTATTTATCTTAGAGCATGAGCTGTTGAGGGGCAGGGGTCGGGGGAGACACAGTATCTGAAGCAGGCTCCAGGCTCTGAGCTGTCAGCACAGAGACCGATGTAGGGCTCGAACCCACAAACCATGAGATCATGACCTGAGCCGAAGTCAGACGCTCAATTGACTGAGCCACCCAGGCGCCCCAAGAAGTTTTAATAAATATACTTTAACATGTGAAAGAGAAGCAGAAACTACTGAGGGGGTAAAGGACTATCTTCTTGAGAGTAAATAGGCTGTTGGAATTGCTCTTCAGTCCAGAGGACAAGGTTTGGGAGGGAATCTGAGTGGCTCACTGACATGTAGGTAGATGAGTCATTAAATCTTGGAGTCATCCCTTAAGACCGAGAAGAGGCCGCATGGGAGGAAAACAAAGCAGGCTGGCCTCCACATGCCGAGACGCGGCCGTGAGAGCATGTATTAAGACTTCAGCTTCAGGCTCACTCACAGACGGTGGGCTGATTGGAAGCTATCAGACAGAGCTGGGTGGGGCAGCAGACCCCTACCTTCTATGCCACAGAGGGTGACAACCTGCCTTTCTTGCACAGGAAGAGATGGAATTCTCTGCCCAAGGCTTTTGAGTTTCAATCCAATAGCATGGTTGTTCTAGTCTGTTTCCTAACAGTCTTTTCTACAGTGTTTAAACAAGTGGCTACATCATCGTGGGCATTTTTATCAAGATCAGCTGATGTAAATGCCTAAAGTTCCCTGAAAGCAGGCCAGGATTTAGGAGCCCCTTCGGCAAGTGCGGTGTGGTCACGTGGGTTGGCTGTCGCGCGGGCAGGCCGGCGTAAAGTGACCTCTGGTACCCGGTACAAATGTCGGCTTAACAGACGCTGGGCAGCTCCCTAGCACCTGGATGGTTTCATGCCTAAAAGGAGGCAAGACAGGAAGGAATAAAAATCCAGACCAGCGCAGTCACTTGTAAAGAGGGCAGGGATGGCCCGGAGTTCTCTCCTTGGCTTTGGGTGGAATTGCAAAGTGCCGCCTGGGGACTGTGAACTCCAGCCACCTGCTTTCTCAGACGAGGAGGGCAGTGCCACCAGCATGTCTATGGTCATCCTGAACAGGGGTGCGGAGCCTGTGGGCATTGCTGCCCAGAGCTAACCACCAGGAAGGCGCTGAGCGTGGGAAACGCAGGGGTCCACGTGTGATCGTGAAGACACAGGAAAGCCCGATGGCCCCCCATGGACACAGTCACCAGGTTTCCTTTGCCACAGGAATGCAAGGGTGCAGTTTAGGAAAAATGTGGACTTCTTCCCTAAAATGTCTACAACCACAGCCGAAACTGAGCAAGAGTCTTCCTCTGTGGCTGGCTTCTTGTTGCCCACCATCTGTCACTTTCTGATGCTCCAGAATGGTCACTGCTTCCTCCTGCTTTCCCATCCTGCCCCACCCCACCCCCCACCACATCATCTGTTGGCTTCTGGGAGTGAAGGTTCCAATCCGAGCAGCGAACGAGTGCGTGATTCCAACGGTAACGAGCCAGCCAGAGAGACCCCAGGAGAGGCACGAGAATAGGATGTTCCTATATTTTTATGTGGAGATTGATAATCAAGGCTAAGAATCCCAGAAGAAGGTGAGCAGTGCATTAAACAGAGGGGAAAAGATAATGAAATATCACCTGCTGCGTAACAATTGTTGGGTGGAAAAATTGCCGGGGACTATCAGCTGTTGCACTTGATGGCTCATAAAACCTCTGTAACGTCCGTCAAGGGCCTTTTTTTCTTGGTGAGGGACCGTTTTTTTCATGCAGTTATGATAGCATCTGGTTCCTGTCCCTGGAAGTGTGAGGAATCCACAAGCGCAGCAGACACTTCTGGGGAAGAGCCTGGCTACCAAGGCGGCTGGTTCCTTTAATGGGTTTTGGGCCACTTCTGACCTAAAGGGCATCATCAGAGCACAGATTCAGATTCAGCGGGCAGTGGCTGAGTACCTGCTGTGTGCCAGGCACTGGGTTAGGTGATCTTGCTTAATCCTCACACCCATAAGGTAGGTATTGCCTTTTTAAAAAGAATACTATGGTGATGCCTGGGTGGCTCAGTGGGTTAAGCGTCCAGCTTTGGTTCAGGTCATGATCTCATGGTCTGTGAGTTCGAGCCCCATGTAGGGCTTTGTGCTGACAGCTCGGAGCCTGGATCCTGCTTTGGATTCTGTATCTCTTTCTCTCTCTACTCCTCCGTCACTCACTGACTGTCTGTCTCTCTTTCAAAAATAAATAAATGTTAAAAAAAAATTTTTAATAAAAATAATACTATAAAAAACCCCAACAAAGTGTGGACAAAGCCAGGTCACTCTGCTACAAGGGGACGGGCCAAGATCCCCAGGCCTAGTGGCCTTTGCTTGGTGCCACAAAGATGGAAGACGAAGTGAAAGTTGCTTCCTGCCTGGGTGTGAAATCCTTCTGCATGTGACTGTCCCACCTGGGTGCCTGTGCACATGCGTGTTGAGGAAGAACAGCCCTTTCCAGCACCCCCCAAATAAACCAAGGGCATACTAGGTGACCTGCTATTTTCAACTGGGCTCCCCGGAAGCAGATCCCTAAGTGAGGGTATCTGCGCAAGCGATTTATGAAGAATGTGATCCCTGGGGAACAGGTGAGGGAGCGAGGCAGAGGTGGGAAAGAGAAGGGGAGACCAGGAAAGGTCCATCTCTGTATCCTTCCTGCTGGGGAGCTCTGGTGGGTGAGTCCGGCACAGAGGAGTCCTGAGCTGGGCAGTGGAGCTGGGACTGTCATACTCCCCGATCACCCCTCAAGATTGCAAACCCCAGAGACTTGCAGTCAAGTCCCCAGCAGCCCCAGGGCCAGTCTCTGAAAGAAGAGCAGCAGGCGCACCGAAAGGAAGCACACAACATGCGGAAAGAAGGCTGAGGGAGCAGGGCTCAGCACCAGCGTTAGCACCTGAACGTGCCCTCGGTCTCACGTAGCCAGCAGACAAAGAGGCTGGTGAGACGGAGAAGCTGCAAGACTAACCCAGTACCGCCATCAGAGGGACGCCGATGTTCCTGAACTCTGGGGGTGCCGTGTCTCATCACTGCAGTGTCTGGGGCTGGCGAGCAAGCCAGCAGGAACAGAAAATGGAGTTACTTCATGTCGGACGATGGGACCCGAAGAAGCCGACTGACGTCCCTCAGAGTAAAGGGAACTTGTTCCCGAGTAAACGTCCATGTTCTCTTACGAGGTGGGAAAGCAGGAGGGGAAATGAGAAGCTAGGGGGTCGCCCGAGACAGGGGCCCTCCCCGTTGGAAAGCATGCTGCGACTTGAAGTGCCACAGATTCCAAAATCCGCGTGTGTCTTTCTTCAAGACCGAGAGCTGCGTGTAAAAAAGAATTATATAGTATCCGAACCCATAGCAGCAATATTTTAAGTGGAAACAGATTTCTTCCATTATAAAGAAATGCCAACTCTTTCTTCTGGGGCACGGGGGTTTCCTCACATGCGGCCCAGCTGAGCAGAAACACCAAATTCCTATTTAATTTGTAGCAGAATCTGGTTCTGTCCTCAGCTCACTTTGTATCGGTCACAGCCATCAGTACTGAGGACTCTGGAAGCCAAGTACATTATGGTTTTAATGCTGTGACTGAGTAGAGACAAGAACGAATGTTCCTCCTCCCTGGGCTGTGTGGGGGCACATAGCGTGAAATCCAAGGCGTGGTGACCAGGAATTGTAAGGAACCATGTTTGTCTTACGAAACCCTGATCTTTCAGGCAAGCCCAGCCTGGGGAGCACCGCCAAAAGGCCATGGGTTACAATTTAAAAAGGCAGTGAAGGGGCACCTGGGTAATTCAGTTGGTTGAGCGTCTGACTTTGGCTCAGGTCATGATCTCAAGGTTCATGAGTTCAAGCCCCACGTTGGGCTCTGTGCTGATAGCCCAGAGACTGGAGCCTGCTTCCGATTCTGCGTCTCCCTCTCTCTGTCCGTTCCCTGCTCATGCTCTGTCTCTTTCTCTTTCAAAAATGAATAAACATGAAAATATTTTTGGAAAAAAAAGGCAGTGAATTAAAATATCTTAATGATAATGGACTTAGCATGTTTTGTGTGTATGTATTTATCCTTTAGAGATATCTACTGAAATATTTACAGATGAAATGTTACAATTATGGCATTTTCGTCACAATAACATAGAAGAAGAGAGAAGTGGGGGGTGTACATGAGATAGATTGGCTATGAATTGATCCTTATTGGGTAATAAGTACACAGACTATTAACTGTAGACTATTGTCCATTTTCATATATATTTGAAATTTTCCGTAATGAAAAGTATAAAAGTTCATGAAACTAGTTGATACTGAAAGATCCCTTTAGGACACTCGGAAAGCCCAGCCCTGCTGGCCCTAGGGTAACCCTCACATTCTCTCTGGTGCCACCAAGCCCCTGCCAGAGGCCAGGTGAGGACACCTGACTTCCCAGCCTGGTGACCTCGGCTGCTGCCACCGCTCCTCACCTCCCAGAGCCCATGCCTGTAGTCCCTGGGCCCCAAGCATTGCTCTTCTATTAGGCTTCCTCTCTTATTTCTCGCAAAATTTACTCTTGACGTGAGTTTTGGGGACTGTGCTGCTTTGAGCAACATGGACTATTTCATTTACCCTCATCACATTCCTTTTATAAAAAATGTTTATTTATTTTGAGAGAGAATGATCAGGGGACAGGCAGAGAGAGGGGGAGAGAGAGAATCCCAAGCAAGCATCACACTCAGTGCAGAGCCTGATGTGGGGCTCGATCTCATGACCACGAGATCAAGACCTGAGCTGAAATCAGGAGTCCAGCATTTAACCAACTGAGCCACCCACGTGCACCCCGTCCCCCCATCATATTCCCTTCTCTCAGATAAAGACATTAGGGTGCACACAGGGTCTGCTTATGTGGAGACAATTTGGCTAAATTTGATAGAGGTAGCTGAGAATAAAAAGTCTAAGAAGCTTGGATTAGGTCCCAGACATTTACCTCGGAAACAGCGGCCATGCAGGTGACTGGGCCTTCAACAGGCTCAGAAAAGCATGGGGTCTTAACCTACTGACTACCGATTAGGTTTTACCCCCCAGGGTCACCTCCTTTTTGATAAGTCTGGAGGTTCTAGAGCTTAATTAAAAGGAATCTAAAGAGTCATGTTTGGGTTCAGGAGTAATCTGAAAAATGATAGTGAAGCCTATGATAAAGCAATCTACTCCCTTGAGCTGTTTATCTCAGGGAGGGGGTATCTGATAGAATTGTGCATCCTGCCCTCTCCCTGTTCACAAACCATTGAAGAGGCACCCCAGCCCCTCCTATTTTGTATGAAGACAAATCATTACTGCCATCACTAGGGAGTTCCCATGGACACTGGTGTGGCTTCTGGAGGAGAAAAGGCGGTTCCTTTATTTGACTACAGCCCGTGGCCTCCTCTGTGAAAATACACATGCCATGAGCACTGTAGATGCTCAGGATATAATTCAATGGACTGAACGTAATCTGCCCTGTAGTTGCAACCCTGGCTGCTGTTTGAGCTTTGCCTCTTCGCTCACGGGGCACAGGGTGGATCCAGCCAGCATTTCTGGACCAGGTGCATTTCTGGGACGCTGCACGTTGCCACTGTGCTCTTGCTCATTCGATCTGACAGCTCCCAAGGTGCTTTGATCTTCTGTGCTCAAGGCCATTGGTGCCAGTGGTGCCAAGGAGCTCCTGGGGAATGTTCGGGGCTTGATGTTTTAATTCCGTTCACTCCAGCTTGTCTGTTGTTTTGAGTATCTACTAAGCAAGTGAGAATATAGATAATATGGGGAGGATAAATCGTAACCTTTGATAAAAACTAATCTTAGAGAGAAGGAATAAATATATATCTTCTCATGGTATAACTGATGTTCTAAAGCCTGAAGGAGATGCTGGAATTCCCTCAGTGTGGAGTGTTATAAAAGCACCCCAGGGCTCTTAGCAGTTTGGTCTATACTTCGAGAGCTGTTGTTGAGATTCAGAATTGACATCACAACCTATGAAGTGTTGAATCCTCTCTTGCATGCACAGAGCTACCTTGAATTTTAATAACTTGATGCCGTCCATTCACTGAAAACTATATTAAACATCTGTCGATTCCAGAGGGTGGGACCCACTGTGCTTCCGCTAACCCTATGATTTTTTGAACCAGAAGCACCCAGGGACTATTGAGTCCTTACAGCAACCCAGAACATTCACAAGCCATGGCATCCTCAGAGGGAAGAACCCTCCATGCCTGAAATGGGGAGACTGTTTGCTTTAGCACATCTGAACTTGAGGATCGATCCTATGCTGCTGTCTTTGGCCTGCCAAGTTCAGAATAGTGCCGTGTGCATTTTGAACCTCAAAGGAATACAACTACGTGTGATGGCCCAAGTCAAGGGCCTTGCATTGAGCTCTGCATCCCCGTGGATTGCTGTCATATGGAAGTGATTGGGGTGACAAAACCAAGATGTTTCTGAAGATCAGCGATAGCAGCTTACAAGCCCGAGTCAGGAAACATGCTGGATACGCCATAAAGGAAATGCGTTTCCCTAATAACTCTTTCTGGAAGTGGCTTTAGATAAGTTGCCTTTAATTGCATTTGCTTATGAAATGTCTAGTAATCACTTCCATCAAAACTGGACCAGGAGGCGCTCTGTTTCCATCTCCGACATCATTCCTGTGTTTCAGTGTGCCGGGGGACGGGGGTGTGTGTCTCCATTTCTGTCACCCCCTCTGTGGCTGAAGGACATTTCCCCTTTGTGCTGTTAATCAGGTAAGTCACTATGAGCTGGGAGGTCCACCCACTAAACACCTGGGTAGTTCAAGCTCTTCACATTTGCCAAAATGGGAGACAAATCACAATGACTTTCCTCTTTTAGACTGGATTTTGGAATTCCATAGTTAAGTTACTGGAAAACTCTCAGATGAATAAAAAGGTAAAGTACCCCTGATACTGCACTGTGGGAGGGAAGTGTAGCCGACAACGGACAAAAACTTAGATTTCAAATGACAGTGTGTCCCAAGGACATGCCCTTACCGTGAGATGGTTTTTATGGTCTGCTTCGTATCTTACCGCAGTTACTACCAACGTCTTGTGCTAATGGATTCAACGCAAGTGGATTTACTGGTTATGGAGTCTATCTGTTCTCAAGTGAGCATTTTTCATTCTTGAACGTGTAGGTTATGTCCATATGTGATGGATGTGCTATCTGTTGATGAGGAGAGCAGAGTGTCAACATGGTTTGCCTTGGGCCGCACCAGCATTGTACGGTGGGATGCAGGTGGGGTATGTCTGAACAGAATGTGTGACTTTCCCTTGCTTTCACTGCATTCAACCGCTTGCAGTAATCCACTGTGCTGTCTAGTTGGTATTTCTGGTGGCCGTTCTCTTCCAGTCTTCCCTGTTGACTTTGTCGTTCCATTTGTAAGTTGCTTTCCCTGTCTAGTTTGTAAGCAATGGACTGGCTCCTTCCCAATCTCCTAGTTTATGGGGCTGAAGGTGCTTGCTTGCCACCCACATTCGTTGACTGGGATTCGAATTTGAACACAACGATTAGAAGGGTGGACTGGCACCATGCTTCTCTGAAAAGATTTTTGCTGATGCTTCAAGTGTTCTGAAAGAGGGAATGAGTCCTTTTCTCTCAGATTCAATGCCAGAGGAAGAAAGGAGTCATGTTAATTATATGGGGAGAATAATCTAATTTTTTTTCTCTAAAAATATTTCTAATAAAATGTAGGGCACTGTCCAGTGGGTGCAGTATCTATGTGAGAACAATGGTGGATGGCAAATTATTGTTTCATCTGTGCTACTAGATGATTCTGGTACATTTGGTTAAAAAAAAAGTCCCTTCATTGTGACTTAATCTTTCACTGTGACAATGAGGTGACCAGTGACACTATGCTCTGTGTACATTGCATCAGGATTTAGAATGAATTAGGGTTAATACTGATAGGATCTTTTCAGATTGTGCTACCTAAATCCCAGTGATGCAGAGCCATGTGCCAGGCCACCCAGAAGCCATTGGGTATATGGCACATGTTCCTGGGCATGAGTTTTTCTTAAAGACTTGAGGCGTAGGGGGACCAATCTTTTATAACAGTAAAACACAAAGAGACATATTCTAGAATACAGTGTGAAATGTGGATGAGATTTTAAGCTGGAGAGTGAACTTCTAAGTATTTATTGCTTTCTAGATTTAGCCTGTTTGGGGTTATGCCCTCACTATGGGAACTAATTCATCTTGTTCATCGCCATTAGATTTACTACAGGAAAAAAGTTTTATGTTTTTTGAAATTTCTTTTTTTTCATTTAAAATTTTTAAACTTTATTTATTTTGAGAGAGACAGACAGTGTGATTGGGGAGGGCCAGAGAGAGAGGGAGAGAGAGAATCCCAAGTAGGCTCTGCACTGCCAGCCCAGAGCCTGATGCAGGGCTCGAATTCATGAAAACGTGAGATCATGACCTGAGCCGAAACCAAGAGCCAAATGCTCAACCAACTGAGCCACCCAGGGGCCCCTTATTATTTTTTAAAAGAACAATCATTTTGATTTATTTTTTAAATTCCACTGTTTTTTTTTTTGGTTTGCTAATTCATTGATTTCTGCTTTTATTTTTTATTATTTCCTTCCTTGTGCTTCATTTGGTCCATTTTGTTCTTTTTGCTTTGGAATGGGGAATTTAATGCAATTACTTTTATTGGTATGAATATTTAGGCTACAGATTTCCCCCAATCACTGTTTTAGTTGTATTTTATAGATTATAGTTTTAGTAACAGTTTGTTTTAGAGATCTGGCAGTTTGGGGGTCCCCTGGGTGGCTCCATTGGTTGAGTGTCTGACTCTCAATTTCTGCTCAAGTCATGATCTCACATCATGGGATCGAGCCCCACTTTGGGCTCCATGCTGAGCATGAAGACTGCTTAGGATCCTTTCTTCCCTCACTCTCTATTTCTCCCTCTCTCTCTCTCAAAAAAACAAGAAAGAAATTCTGCAATTTTGGTTTGTATTTCTGCTTTTAAATGAAAATTATTTAATACAGAATTTTTAAATTTCCAGGGGGAAGAACCTTTTGCTTTTATTATTTTATTGTTTATTTTTGGTTTTACTGGATCAAATAATGTCTTTATTATTTCTACTTTATGACACTGTATTGAGGCTTTCTTTATGAGTCAATGTAAGGTAAATATTTTTGAATTGCACTTGAGAAGAAGTTGTAGTGTGTATTCTGTTGTTTGGGTTCAAAATATGATGTGTATCCAGAAGATCTATCTTTTTTTTTTTTTTTAAGTTATTGTGGTAAAAAAAAAAAAAAGTAATATAAAATCGACCTTGTTAACCATTTCTATAAATCAGTGCCATTAATTACATTCACAGTTTTGTGCAACTGTGACCCCCCCTCTCTTTCTAAAACTTTTTCATCACTTCAAATAGAAACTCTATAACCATGAAGCAATAACTCCCCATTTCCCCCTTCCCTAGCTCCTGGTAACCTCTGTTCTATTTTCTGTCACCATGAATTGCCTATTGGAGATATTTTGTGTAAGTGGAATCATTCAATATTTCTCTTTTTTGTATCTGCTTTCTTTCACTTTACATAATTTTTCAAGGTCTGTCCAAGTTGTAGCATGTATCAGAATTTCATTCCGTTTTGTAGCTAAGTAATATTCTGTTGTATAGATATACCACATTTTGTTCTTCCATTCATCTGGTCGTGGGCACTTGGGTCTTTCTACTTTTTGGCTGTTATAGGGAATGCCGTGATGAATATTGGTGTACAGGTTTTCAGTTCTTTTGGGTCTAGACCCAGGAGCAGAATTGCCAGGTCATATGGTGATGCTGTGTTTAGCTTTTTGAGGAACTGGCCACCTGTTTTCTATAGTGGCTGCATCATTTTAAATTCCCACCAGCAAGGATGAGAGTTCCCATTACTCCACATCTCACCCACACTCGTTATTTCCCTTTTTGTTTGTCTAGTTGTTTGTTTTTTAAGGTTTATTAATTTATTTTGAGGAAGGCAGAGACAGCATGAGTGGGGGAGAGAAAGAGAGAGAGGGAGACAGAGAATCACAAGCAGGCTCTGCACTGCAGAGTCTGATGTGGGGCTCAAACTCACAAAACCATGAGTTTATGACCTGAGCAGAAACCAAGGTCGGACACTTAACCAACTGAGCCACTCAGGCACACTAGATTTTGTTTATTAAAGACTAGCCTCCTAGGTATGAATTAATGTCTCATCGTGGTTTCGATTTGCATATTCTTGATGGCTAATGGTGTTGAGATCTCTTCATGTGCTTATTGATCATTCATGTATCTTCTTTGGAGAAATGTCTGTTCAAATCCTTTGCTCATTTTTAAATTATCTTTTGGTTGTTGAATTGTAGGAATTCTTCATATCAGCTGGATGTTGTCAGATATATGTGTTCCAAATATTTCCTCCTGTTGTGTGCATTGTCTTTTCCCTTTTCTGATACTGTCCTATGATGCAAAAGATTTTAATTTTGGTGAAGTGCCATTTGTCTGCTTTTTTTCTTTCGTTGCTTGCACTTTCAATGTCATATCTAAGAATCCATCTCCAAATCCTCAGTTCTGAAGATTTACCCTTATAATTTCTCCTGAGACTTTGTATGGTTTTAGTTCTTATCTTTAGGTTGTTTATTCATTTTGAGTTCATTTGTGTCTATGGTGTGAGGTAGGGGTTCAACTACATTCTTTTGCATGTGGCTGTCTGGTTCTCCAAACACAGCAGACCTGTCTTACTGATCATGTTGTATAGGTCTCATACAGCTTCACTTCCTCTTTGTCTTCTTCAGTTGTCTTGGACTGAGAGTCCAAGGTTAAAGCACAGACAGCCTCATATTGAGCCATATCAGAGCCTGAGATGAAAAAAGATCAGCAATACTTACTCTGTTTTAATTTGAAATTTTCAGGTTTTATCCATCTTGGATTGTTTGTGTTAATTTTTATTTTATTTTTTCTTTAAAGTTTATTTTTGAGAGAGAGAGAGCGTGCACATGGGAGGGGGAAGGGCAGAGATAGAGGGAGACAGAAGATCGAAAGTGGGCTCTGCGCTGACATCACAGAGCCTGATACAGGGCTTGAACCCACAAACCGTGAGATCATGACCTTAGCCAAAGTCAGATGCTTAACTGACGGAGCCACTCAGGCACTCCAGTATTAATTTTTATTTTTAACAATATTGCATGAAATATTTACTTTGGTCCCTGAGTTTTGGGCACCCCCTTAAACTGTGCATCTGAGGAGAGTGCCTCTTATACTTCACCCTCGTCCTGGGCTTGGGGAAGAGGCTCTTATTATTAGTGTGTTTTTGTTGATTTCCCCTCGCAGCTCAGGTAGTTTTATTTTTTGAGAGTCATTGCTCTGTGTTTGGTGCAAAAATAGTCATAAATGTTGCATTTTTGCTGTGAGTTGTGGCTTTTACTATTACAGTGTCTTTTGTCTTGCTGAATGCTTTTTCACTTGGCTTCTACCTTGCCTGATATCACAATCACAAACTATAAGGGAAACCTTGAGATCCTAACAAGTCCTCAATTTCTGAATGGTGAAACGAAGGCCCAAGGACTTTGGAAGAAGGTGACGTCATTATGCCCATTAAATTTAAAATGCCAATCGCTTTACGTCTGTGTACTGATAGAGTAACCGCCTTGATGCACCTCAGTGCGGAGATGGTATCTTTCTGAAATTGCGTAAACTTACAGTGAACGTCTTTCTCGTTGTACCAGTATGGCACAGGTCACAAGGCCAACCAGGAGCTTGGGAGGGACAGGCTAGGTGGGCTGTGGGCTGAAAATGGTACCCTGTTAGGAGGCTGAAACTCACACCAAGATGAAGGGCATGTGCTAAAGAAAGGCGGGTCACGGGAAGGCAGCCAACTCAACTTACTCAAGTGGAGTAGTTTAAAGTTTTGGTTCTAACAAGGTCCTGGGCCTCATTTTTGGGCTCCTAGAAGTTTTGTGAGTGAAGAAAGGAGCTTTTCATAGTAGAGTCTTTCTTTTTCTCTTTTGTACTGCTTGCCATCACCTTTGAGCCGCTCACTAATTTCCCTGGCTTCATTCTTCCAAGCAGGTCAGCAACATTCAAGGCTGCCTCATTACTTGTCTCCCGAGGAGTTCTTGTGTCTGTGTCTTTGAGTGTCCAGGGCGGTCGACCTGACGAGGGGTGGAAATAAAATATGGCTCCGCTTTGGCCTTACCAGCCCCTCCCCAGTGCATTCAGGCTGCACGTCTCGTTACACGAATGGAAAGGGGGTTGGATTTAAAAAGCACATTTTGGTCCAGCGGGTTTTCTTCCCTTTGTCTCTCTTCTGAGCTACTCAAAGGCATCAGTAACAGGGCAGGAAAGCCCTGGCCGAACAAAACTTCGTCTTTTCCTTTGATACCTTCCATTGAGAGGCCTTCCTCCGATGCACTTTGTCATCAGGCTCCTGCTCCAGGCAAACATCGAGAAAACCATTGAGGAGGCTCAATGGAAAGATCTGATCTGCCCTAGAAACTGCCCCAGTTCTCTGTCCCAGAGCCACTGGGAGTGGAGGAGAAGGGAGCCCCCTCCCTGCAAGTCTTTCTTTCTTTTTCCTTTTTTCTCTCCTTTCTATTGTAAGAATTGTGGGAACTCTCTTGAAGGGAAAATCGCTCCCAAGCGGGGCTTTGTTTGCCAACATGGGTAAATGCCTAGGTATCTTAGAGCCACTCTGTAAAACTAGTCTCCACTGTAGATTATCACAGACGTATTCGGGACAGACATTTGAGTTCAAGGCGGAATAAGCGCTAGATGTTGCGTGTATGGTCTTTTTTACAGCAACTTTTAAGGTTAAATACGTGTTCACCAAGCAACTTCTCAGGGGCATGAGGCTGGCTCAGTACCACGCTTGCATTATTGTCTGATGTCTCGCCACCATCCGTTGCCTGTCTTTAGCTGAATTAAGTATTTCCAAATCCCTGCACATCTTACCATTTTTCAGAAACTGTGCTGTGTTCCTTTCTATTTACACTCGCACCTGACGTTTTAATAAGCAGATACCTAAGGCAGGGACGCCAGGGTTAAGTACGGCCTTTTTGTAGCTGCCTTTCTCTCCCACTCATTGCAGGGAGCCCTGCTGGAAACAGAGGGATGAATATTCCAGAAGTGAGAGCGTGGACATTGCCTGGAGCACTTGGTTATGTGGTCTAGCGGTCCTCTCCTGCCAGGATTGCTGGGGCCCAGGAAAGACCTTCTGCTCTTCTTTGGGTCTTTCTCCAAACATGGCTTCAGGCCAGCAAGGGGAGAAAGCTGCTCAGTAGTGGTGCCGCCTTCACATAACCTCTCTCCATCCAGGGGTCCTGCCTGGATCTCCGTGTCTGTAATTACCTGAAAATTTACATTTTGTTCTAATTATAAGACAGGACCATTGAAAGCTATATAAGGGTATAGGGGCGCCTGGATGGCTTGGTCAGTTAAGCATTGGACTTCTGCTCAGGTCATGATCTCACGCCTCATGAGTTCAAGCCTCGCATCGGCCTCTGTGTTGACAGCTCAGAGCCTGGGGCCTTCGGATTCTGTCTCTTTCTCTGCCCCTCCTCTGCTCATGATCTGTCTCTCCCCCTCTCTCTCTCATTCTCAAAAATAAATAAACATAAAAAAAAGAAGAAGAATATATAAGGGTATAAAGAAAGAAGGTATTTGTGATCTCAGGGGTCAGAGATAACCACCAATGGCCTTTTAGTGTGTCTATTTCCAATCTTTTCCCAATGCATATAGTTACTTTACAAAATTGGATTCCCTGTCATTTAATAAAACTTGAAAATAAATATATGAAGACTACCGTTTATTACATTGCATGGATAATGTTTCATGAATACCCTATTGTCCTATATTTAGGTGTTTTCCTATGATTAATGCTGCTGCAGCAAATATCTTTGCACACAAATTGTTGTGTGTATTTTGGGTTATTTGTTCAGTGTGTAATCCTAGCAGGAGAATCATTGGGTCAAAGTGTATCCCTATTTTTAAGGCGCTTGCTACGTAATGCCAGATTACCCACCCACTGTACATGAGTGCCCAAGGTCCCGAGCCTGTGCCAATACTGAGTATTACCGTTGCCAGTTTAAAATGATACCTCTTTTTAAATTTTATTCATTTTTATTTCTCACCGGCTTGATTGTTTTTTGTGTCCTCATCAGTCATTTAAATTATTTTGTGAAAATTTTTCTGTGTCTTTCGTTCCCCCTTCCATTAGGGCTATTTGGATTTTTCCAAGAACTCTAAAATTCTATCATTGTAACATATGAGCTAAACTATCAAAATATTTTAAATTTTTATGATGCTACAATCATCTGTCTCCTTTTATAGCTGGAACCCTGTTATCATTTCCCACCTCTGGTGCCTGGAGCAGAGCTCTGCACTCAGGGGACTACATAAATGCTTTTTAATGAGAGAATCATTCATTAGCCAAACATGCCATTGGTGTACAGTATTGGTTAGTGAAGCTGAGAGGGTTTTTTAAAAAAATATTTATTTTTTGGAGGTGCAAGTGGGGGAGGGGCAGAGAGAGGGGGACAGAGGATCTAAAGCAGGCTCTTTGCTGACAGGGGGCTGACGTGGGGCTCAAACATATGAACTGTGAGATTATGACCTGAGCTGAACTCGGATGCTCAACTGAATGAGCCAGCCGGGTACCCCGTGAAGCTGAGAGTTTTTAGTCCATTAGGAGTTATAATAAGGGAAGCCTTTGATAGAAGGAGATGGAAGGGAAAACACAAACCAAAATCACATATGTGACCTTATGCTACCAGAATAGCAGAGAGGGCAAATATTACAAATCAAAAACAAAAGCACAGCTCAGAATTCTTTTCAAATTAAACAACATTGTATGCGTGCAAAATAAGAAGATATGAGACAGACAATTAGAACTTAATGCTTTGCATGGTTTTTTGCTGATTATTTTTTGAAGTATTTTTTAAGAGAGAGAGAGGCAGATAGAGGATCTGAAGTGGGCTCTGCACTGACAGCAGGGAGCCTGATACAGGCTTGAACTCATGAACTGTGAGATCATGACCTGAGCCAAAGTCAGACGCTTAACCGACTGAGCCACCAACACGCTCCAGCCTGATTATTTGTTTATTTTTTTAAAGAAATGAAGCGTCACAGAATAGTTGAGGGCTCCTGCGTTCCATCTCATTCCCCCCGCCCCTCCAGAGGAAACAGTTATTCCGAATATGGCAGTTTTTATTTGAGTGCCTATTATATTTTGTGGCATGGGTGTATGTCTGTAAGCAAGATGGAATATTGATTTACATTGATATCACACCCTATGCTTCCTGTTGCAACTCTCCCTTCCTCATTCAATATTATGCTTTTGGTATTGATCCATTTTAGCAGTATTCTACCATGTGGAAACTTCAAACTTTATTCATCCACACTCCCGTTAGGTGGTCATTCCAGTGTTTTGCTCTTGCAAACGTTGCTGCAATGAACATTGCTGATTGTGTCCCCGCATTCCCATGCGTGAATTTCTCTAGGAAATTCTAGCAGTGGCATTGCTAAGTCATAAGTATGTGCATCTCCCCCTTTTCTAGAAAGTGCCAAGTTATTGTACGTGTTGTAAGGTATTGTGTAACTTCCGGGATTTCCCCCTTGGACTTTTCCGTCGGTAATGCCAGTGTAATATTTTTTTGAGTGCGTACCTTGGGCCAGGAACTAGCCCAAGGATTTTTACACGATTTAGCACATCCAATCCTCACCTGCTGCCTTGGAAATGAGGAAACTGAGAATGCAAAGAGCTTACAGATCATGCCTGTGGTCATACAGCCAGTGACAGAGGCATTCAGACACAAGCAGTGTCATTCCTAAGCCCTGTCTCCTAACACTAGGCTGTGTTCCAACTCCCAGAGACACCAGCCCCCAGGCACCAAGACCCCAGCCGCGTAGCCACCCGGAATTCTGCACAAGAAAGCTTCCTTACCAGAGTGTTACTGTTTATAGTTTAGGAAGAAGAACCAGATGGCTGCTGAATTCACCCCAGGTCCACTGATCAGGGATCAGGGGCTGATCTGAGTCTGAATCCCAGGCTCTGGATGTAGCGTGCCAGCCACATTGTTTTCAGTTCTCTCTCTCCCTCTATACCTGTGCATTCATAAAGACGTATGGCTACATCTTCATGTGCTTCTAGTTGATTTTAGTCTAGGGTAGACGGCTTGCAATGTAAAGGCCAAGTAAATTTCTTAGGAGTGAGAATGGATCTGATCTTGCACGTGTAAATTTTAATTGCAGTCCTTTAATCTCGAGTACCAACCTTGCAGGATTAATTCGTTGCATCTGTTGGTAACACGGTCCTCAGTCTCCTGACCAGATTCTTTGCCCCAGGGCCCTCGTTGGCTAGTGAGTAATTGCTGCAATTTTCAGAGAAAACGCTACCGGTACAGTCATGTTTGCACATTCATCAAATATGATGTGAGCCAAGTTAGGAGGGATGTCAGCGTCCTTGGCGTGCAAATGAGGGCATAGACTTGATCTCCCTACACTGTGACTTTCCTAGGATCATTCCTGCCATCAGGATTTGGAACTGTGGGTGAGGAAATTACTTGAGGCCTTCCAGCCGGGTCGATGGGACCACATGGGAAGCCCGAGTGTGGATGGCTGACTGATGCCTTACTTCCAGTTGCCTTGTATTAGCCAGGGCCACGCTGGAAAGAGAAGGCAGAAGAGGAGGCGGAAGCCCCTCCGGCAGCAACGCATTTCTCTCTGTACACTCATCACAGGCACGCAGCATTGACAAACTAATTATAGCTTTAGCATGAGCATTTTCTCTCTCTGCATTCTGTTTGCAAACAGCCAATTACTTCCATCCTGAGTGCCGGAAAAACACAAAAGCCACACAGCGGACTGATCGGTTATTTTTCTGGTTAAGTTCAGCTGTCCTTTTATCTCCCCTCTGTCGGTTTTGTTTCAGGTTGGGTTTCTAACCCCACCCAGCTATTTCTTGTGTCTTTCTAACCTGACTTCAAACCGAAGTTCCAGGTGTACGTTATCTTACCTGTGTGTGCCTTATCTACTTTGGAATGTCCCGAGAGAGTCAACAAAAGCCAAACACCTCTATGTCCCTTAAGACAACAAGGAAGCCCATCCCCCTGCATACTTAGTGCATCTCCTGTACATGGGGCACTGCCGGCCCCTAGGAGTATGGTAAGCGAGTGTGACCTTGCCATAAAGGACCTTAGGACTGACTGAGTCAATAAAAGAGTGAATGGATACTTTGGGGTCACCTGAACTGGGGATGAAAACCCAAGTTCTAAAGAAAGGCGGCAGAAACAGAAAGAATCCTCAGTGTGGCGTACAAACCTGATACTACAGATCTGGGGCTGGGTTTCTGTTCTCTCGTGCGGCATATGAAAGGAGGAACATCCCTGAAAGGTGGATCTGTGATTCAAAATCTCTCTCCGTCCCCCTCATTTTATCTTGTCTGCCTGTGACCTATGGATGAATGAGGAAGTCAAGAAATGCCCTAGTTCAGTTATCTCTAGAGTTTTCTTATAGCAGAATTAGTTTATCATGTTCTCTCTGGATCCTCTTTCTCATAGAACAGGAGTTAGCAAAGTATGGCCCCAGGGCCAAATCCAGCCCAAAGCCTCCTGTTTTTTGGAAATAAAGTTTCATTGTAACCCGGCTACCACCAAACATGTAGGAATTATCTGTGTCTGATTTTGCACCATAGCTCGCTGGAGTAGCTAGATGGAGACCGTATAGCTTAAAATACTTATCTTTTGGCTCTTCGTAGAAAGTTTGGCCACTCCTTAAGAGTGCAGAGGAAAAAAGACATCGGGGAGTTCCAGCGCAGAAAGGTTCTTGAAAAGTCATTCAGTAACGCAAAGTGGTGAGAAAAATGTGTATATTTTGTAAAAAGACATGCAGGCAATATGGCCAAGTACCAGGCTGTTTTTTCTTCCAGCCGCAGAGAGCATGGAACCATGGTGTCTGCACAGGAGCTTAGACACAGCTCCCAAATGATGCCACCTGTCTAGAGTTATCTTGGCCATCATGGCCCAAATCCATTCAACAGACTTTTCTTGAAGACTTCTGTCCCCAGAACAGGAGATGCAAAGATAAAGAAGATAGAAGCCATCCCCAGCTTCTGACCAGGCAGACATGCAGACAAACCTTGCAAAACAAAAGTTACCCAATCAAATATCCTGTGAGTATGGACATAGGGGCAAGTGGACAGGAGCTCTCACTCTGAATGGAGATGCAGAGAAGAGCCCACTCTGTAGTTCTGGCATGTGGTGCCTTACATTCTGTTTTTTAAAACGTTTTTTAATGTTTATTTTTGAGAGGGGGCCAGGGTGGGAGTTAGGGAGAGGCAGAGAGAGAAGGAGACACAGAATCTGAAGCAGGATCCAGGCTCAGAGCTGTCAGCGCAGAGCCCGACACGGGGCTCGAACTCACAGACTGCGAGATCATGACCTGAACTGAAGTAGGCTGCTTAACTGGCTGAGCCCCCCAGGTGTCCTGTGGTGCTTTTCATTCTTATGGGAGAATCTGAATGGAAACCAAGAGCCTGTCCGTCCACCGAGGACACAAAGAGTCTACCAGCTGTCTTCCTGGTCACGGCTAAGAAGACATCCAGGAAGAAGGATCCTCACCTTGATTCTCAAACATCACTTGGGGACCCAGGTCGAAGCCTCGATCGCTTAGGAGTGATGCCCTAAAATCTGGACTCCGTGGTGCTGCTTTCCCATAAAGTCAGCCTCCTTCGCTCAGTCCGACAAGCAGTCAGATCCACTGATAATGTGTTGGGCAAGCCCACAGCAGGAGCCAGAGCGCCTGGAGGCAGTGGTTGGTGCTGAATGGTTGAAAGAAACACAGGGAGGAGGAAAGAAATTAACACCTGGAAGAAATTAACACCTGTCTCTGGCTCCATTGCCTCGAGCTGCCCACAGCAGACCAGAGCAGAGCAGACCAGAGCCTCCTGTCGGCCACCAGGATGGCACCCTCAGTGGTGGCTCTTTCCAGACAAGGGCAGTGACTTAATGGCGATGGAACACAGGTGATTTAACCATTGCTTTGGGAATTTAATTTTACGTTTCCTGAAGACGGGAGATTTGTTCTGGTAATGGCAGAAGAATTTTGCAGAACTCACGAATCTACCTGAATCCTCAGGATTACCATTGAGCGTGGAGTGAGTTGTCTCCCTGTCTGATCCAATGCAATGGCTTCAAGACCCACTGAAACCAGGCCATTAATTCAGGCACACTTGCTTTTCCTAGATGATATTTTCTGACACTTAAACTCCAGAATGCTTTAAAGTGTGGTTTTATGGTAACTTCTTAAAACATATAGACTCTAAAACATGTTCTATGTTATTGAGTATTTCAGGCAGCAAATCAAAGCCAAAAATAGACTCTTACTTTGACGGCGTAGGAGGACAGGGAGGTCACGGTAATGGACCCCTTCAGTAGCATCTTACTGCGTGTTTAGTGTGTACCCACAGTGTTTCAGTAATAACAGGCAGCATTTACAGGGGGGCTTCCAAGGGACAGTCTCTGTTCCAATAAGCATTTGACAAGTACCACCTCATATTGTGCTCACCAGTATCCAGAGGTAGGAGTTGAGGTGCAGAAAGTGACTTCAGTTGCAGAAAGTCCATTGAGGCTGGACTTGAACTCCAGATGGATTGACGTGACAGGCTGCACTCCAGTCTTTACCCTGCTGTCCCTTCTGAAGGAATTGAAGCAAATGGATTAACGAGGGAGACCTTGGCTCCCACCCAAAGTCTACGACCAGGTTGGGAGACAACACTTGATTCAAAACACACATACCCATGGATGGAACAGAATGGACGAATGGGTAGTAGGCAAGAGGAGTTGGGTCCGATGACTGCAGAGCAAACTCCCCATGCCGTCCCCCTGCCTTCTGAGGGGTGCCCCTCCCAGAAGGATCCATCCTTTTATAGATCAGAAAGAGTTACTTCTATTCCTATTTATTCTTTGTGCTTCACCTGTCGCACACATTACTCCAGTCCTCACATTCATCCCACGAGGCTTGGGATTATTATTCCCATTTTATGGAATTGATGATGGAGGCTCAGAGAGATTGAGCAACTGGCCAGATCTCACAGTCGAGAAATGGTGGGGCCAGGGTTCATGCAGTGGTATGTGGCAGACAAAAAAAGCCTGAAGATTCCTGTGATACCATGTATCTCCCCTGGAAATACAGGAATACTGTGATGGGTTTTATTTCTTCCTGGCTGGAAAGGGAAGCTGGGGGCTAGAATGCTCAGGAGGGTGGCAGAAGCCATTGATTGATCTGAAGGTATTTGGACTATTAGGAAGTTCATGGGTCATTCCTCCAGGACTTCCAGGGACCATGCAGTCCACAATTGCAGAATTTACTCTAGATCTGCCTGTCAGGAGATCTGGGAGTTCAGCATATCCCCCACCCTGGGGACCCACAGTTTGTCTGCATTGTGAATAAAGGGAGAAGAGGCAGTGGAAACAGGACCCTCCTGTGTTCTGTGCGTGGAGGTGGCTTTGCTACAGGAAGCCGGAGGTAGGCAATGTGGGGCCGCACTGTGTACAAACACCTCAGAGACGAAGCTGTTTTATTCATTCCAACCCATGCATATTGTACTGGGCGGTTTGTTGCCCAAGGCTTCCTCATAATGATTTTTTAAATGATTCATTCCTCAATTAGTGATGTTTTATTGCTGCGTTACCACAGAGCTTTCAGAATCATTCCCTCTCCCTCCTCCAGAAACATGCACAGACTCTGCCCACATTTAATCACTCTGTCCCCTACCTTTCTGGTCTGTCCTCAAACTCTTGCATTGCCAAGATGAGAGGAACACACATCAATCGTAGGAAATCAGCACCAAGAGTTAAAATGCATATTCGAAAAAAAAATGGGCTGGCCTCTGTTTCTAAGGATGCTACCACTGATCCATCAAAGGTAGCTCAGGATTGTCTTAAAAGCAGTGGGGAGTGGATCAGAGTAAAGTGGGTCCAGTTCCCCTGCTCCGGTATACGCATACTTGTGTGTATGCATGAGTGTGTGTATGTGCATCTGTGTGCTCAGCGCAGAACGTTCCTTACCGCCTAAGGCTGTGGTGCCAGCATCCAGAAAACAAGCACCCAAAGCTGTGTCCCAGGAAGGGCACAGTCTAGCAGATCAAATCCAAAGCAAGTGACTGGTCAAGGTGGGGCCAGGCGGGTAGGGGGTGGAGCCATGGTGTGGAGCCGCAGTGTGCATGCAGGCTGGGCGGGTGCAGGCTGCCCCAGGCCCTGGGGCTCCAGACGAGATGACCTCGTCTTTCCCTCCCACACCCTCTGAGGTGGGGTTCTTCCTGCAGTTTCACAGGTGAAACTCGAACTGCCAGTGAGCAGCTGTCCCCCCTTAGCCTAGGCTCATGACCAGATGTGGATTGGTGGGGGGGGGGGGGGGGGGTGTGTGTGAGACAAGATGCAAAGGTAGCAGTATCCAAGCCTAGTGCTCAGGATTCAGTTAAGGGCACGGGGAGGGGCAGCTGGTGGCTCCATGAGGTGAGCATTGGACTCTTGATTTCCACTCAGATCATGATTCCAGGATTGTGAGATTGAGCCCTCCTTGCCCTCCCTACCCCACTGAGGGTGGAGCCTGCCCATGATCCCCTCTCCCTCTTCCTCTGTCTCTCCCCTGCTCCTGCTCTCTCTCTAAAATAAAATAAATTAATAAAATAAGGTAAAATAAAATAACTAAAAGAAGATAAAAGAAATAAAGTAAAAGGCATGGGGAGTGGAAAGATTGTATCAGTCAAAGGGTAGGAAGGAACCACAGAGCAAATGTCTTTTGGGTTTTCTGCCTAGTTATCTGGAGACTTACTTTTTAGTTTTCACCATATTCAGTTTCCTTCAGATTTATATAGACTCCTTCAACTTGCAAATATTTGTAACTTTTTAGGGTCACCAGCCTCTTAAACCTTCGTGGGATCCTGGCAGAAAACAGACGACACGGTCTGTAGGATAAACAGTTTGAAAGGGGCTGTTTACAAAGCTGTGTGAGATGCTCCTTGAGCCAGACACAGAAGTGCTCCTAACACTCACAGGCCAGAGAGGCGAGAGGAGGACGCCATTGCCACAAAGCAGAGATGGAGGACCCCCTGAGCCGAGCTGGGGTCAGCAGCAGAAAGACACAGCCAGCCTTCTGCGGCCCCACAGGGCAACAACTGGGCACCAGAGCCCTGTCCTCTCCCGTCTCCCTCTGAGTCTTCCATCAGCTGAGATAGGCTGAAGACCCAAGAAAATCTGTCTGTCCATGCAGCATGCACAGAGGAGGGTGGCGAGGGTGGGAGTGGAGTTGGAAGGACACACAGAAGGTCTTCGGCACAAGCGTCTAATGGAAACAATAGGCCCGCTCATCAGAAAAATGCCCAAACACGCAAAATGGTACATACACTTTCAGGGAGTCTTTCAACCCATCCTGCACCTCGGGGTAAAAGTTCCTGATGGAGATTGATGGCAGTAGATTTTTTTCTAGATGAAAAGCCCTGGTTGTGTGCTCTCTGCTCAAAGTCCGTAACAGCTGAGTGGACAAATGGTCTGCACAGTGGTACGCAGGCCACATGTACAGTAAGCAGACGTTTCTTTTCTTGTTTCTACAAAACAAAAGAATAAATAAGCCCCGAAGAAGGATCAGGTGAAATGGAATACTACCCTAAGTTATTCTAAGGGAGCGTTCAAAATGGTGGCTATTTCAGGGGAAATTTGTGGCTGGGATTTACAAGGTAAATAAAATCAGTCATAGGAAGGGAAGGAAAGATTTTGAACCCAAAACATTCCGCCTCTGTTTGGTTCTTTAAACGAATCACAAACATATGGGCAGTGAGGATCTTGACTCAAACATTTGATTGCCTTCTCTCATATGTGCTTTAAACATTCTCTGGCTTCTTAAAGTATTGACATTCACTTCAAGAAAAGGGCCTGTCTAACCTTCAGCTTGAGTTTTGCATTCATCTAGATAATAAAGCCACTTGGGATCTCAGGCCCAACAATGTAATGTTCTGCTTAAGATGGTGAAATGGCTGTTTTTGCTCAAAAGTTGTAATACTGGAAGTTTACAGATGGCCAACACATACATGAAAAAGTGCTCAGCATCACTCATCATCTGGAAAAGGCAGATCGAAACCACAATGAGAAATCACCTCACACCTTTCCAAATGGCTAAACTAAAAAACACAGGATAGGGCGTCTGGGTGGCTCAGTTGGTTGAGCGTCTGACTTTAGTTCAGGTCATGATCTCGCAGACTGTGGGTTCGAGCCCTGCATCAGGCTCTGTGCTGACAGCTCAGAGCCTGGAACCTGCTTCAGATTCTGTGTTTACCTCTCTTGCTTGTGCTCTCTCTCTCTCTCTCTCAAAAATAAATAAAGACTAAAAAAAGTTTTTTAAAAACACAGGAAATGGGGCACCTGGGTGACTCAGTTGGTTAAGCGTCCAACTTTGGCTCAGGTCATAATCTTATGGTTTGTGGATTCGAGCCCCGTGACAGGCTATGTGCTGACAGCTAGCTCAGAGCCTGGAGCCTGCTTCGGATTCTGTGTTTCCCTCTCTCTCTGACCCTCCCCTGCTCACACTGTCTCTCTGTCTCTCCCTCAGAAATAAATAAAACATTAAAAATTTAAAAAAATACACAGGAAAAAATGAGTGTTGGCGAGCGTGTGGAGAAAAGGGAATCCTCGTGCACTGCTGCTGGGAATGCAAGTTGGCATGGCCACTGTGGAAAATGGTGTAGAGGGTCTTCAAAAAAATAAAAATAGAAATACCATATGATCCAGTTGTTCCATTACTGGGTATTTACCCAAAGAAAATGAAATTAGTAACTTGAAAATATATCTGCACCCCTATGCTCACTGCAGAATTATATACAATAGCCAAGGTATGAAAATGACCTAAGTGGCCATCAGTGTGTCAATGGATAAAGAAGATGTGGGTATATGTGTGTGTAGATAGACAGATAGAGAAGGATGGGATGGGATGGGATGGGATGGGATGGGATGGGATGGGATGGGATAGGATAGAATAGAATAGAATAGAATAGAATAGAATAGAATAGAATAGAATAGAATGGAACAGAATATTATTCAGCCATAAAAAAGAAGGAAATGTTGCCATTTGTGACCATAACAGGTGGACCTTGAGGGCATTATGTTAAGTGAAATAAGTCTGATGGAGAATAACAGATACCATGTGGTCTCACATATAAGTGGAATCTTGAAAATAAAGACATAAAAAGAAGACCAACCTCATAGATACAGAGAACAGACTGGTGGTTGCCAGAGGTGGGGGTGAAATGGGTGAAGGGGGTCGAAAGGTACAGACTTCCGACTCATGGGTATGTAATGTACCCCGCGGTGACTGTAGTTAATGACGCTGTACTGTATATTTGAAAGCTGCTAAGAGAGTAAATCCTAAAACTTCTCATCACTAGACAAAAAAATATATATGGTGAGAGATGTTAAGTAGACTTATGATATGGTAATCATTTTATACCAATACCAAATCATTATGCTGTACACTTGAAACTAATATAAAGATGTTTTTAAAGATGATGCAGACTGTTTATTCTGTTTTTAGTTTAATCATGGGCGGAGCGGGGGGGGGGCGTTGCTTCGTGGAGTGTTTCGAATAGGCAGTAATGCCTGGTAGCCATCGTTTCTTAACCTGCTGGTTTTGGTTGCTTGTGAGCGTTCACGATGGCAGTCTGGTCCCTTGAGAAAAGTGTCTGGTACCCGAGTATCTGCAAACAAAAAGAGGCTTTTGTTTCCCAGGTTTTCTCCCTCTGCTGGCTCCACGATAGAAACGAGCAGACCTGAGTTCCTCAGGGGTCGCATTCCGCTGGTATGTTCATCAGTGTGGCCTCACATTGGTTGGCCATGCATCTCGCCCACACTGGCGGCCCATGCCTTAAATAATGGCTTTGATCTTGTGCTAGGTGCAGGATATTGGTGCCACAAGAGCGAGAACCGGGTGGGGCGCCTCTTAAGCCTCTGCCCTTTGACCCACAGAGTCACCCACACCTTCTACATTTTCCAGGAAGTGGTGAGGGGGTGGGCATCTCCAGCTTAGCATTGTTTTGAATTCCTTTCTGATGATTTGGAATTATCAGAAACTTAGAAGTGAGCTTCCTTTCTGCCTTTTACCCTCCTCTCCATCAGCCTCCCCCGGGCCTCTGCTAGCCTCCCTTGGCCCTCCAGCCTGTAGTTTGGTCTTCCCCACAGAGACCCCTCCCCTAATAACTCTTGGAGAAGAAACAGCACTGTGGGAGAAATACTCCACATAAACCACTTTCCCCCAGTTACTGACAGCGAGTGGGTCACTGGGCCCTAGAAGGAGAGGGAGGAACATAAGGCGAGCCCTCTCCGTCCCCCTTACCAGATACTCTGCTGCTTCCAAAGACCCACTTCCCTGTGCTGACATCACAGAAGAGGTCATTCCTTTATTCCAGGCATCCGTCTTACAGAGCAGACGGCGGCCCGTCGGGGTAGCAGCAATGCGCTCTCCCAAGAGTTAGAACCTCGCTGTGAAATGTCCCAAGAGCCACATGCCAGTTTTCTGAAAACCTGAAGAGGTTAGAGAAAAGAATGAAAAAAAAATAAGGAGGCTTTTGCTGAAAAGAAGGGAGCTGTTTGCCAAAAGAGGGAATTCGGGCTTAGGAAGGTATATTTTGAAATTCTTATTTCGTGGGAGGGGGGAGGGGGTGAGGCCTTGTCACTGAGTTGAGTGACATTTCTGTTTATTAAAAGGTTATAAAGTCTGGCAGTAGAACAGAACTGCTGATACAAGTTCACTTCTACACTGTGGTTTCGTTCTGTTTTGCCAGCTATGCTGGTTCAGCTGTTTGCATTAGGTCTGTTAAATTAAGGGTTCTCGCAGGAGAAAAACTTGGTATTGCTTTAGCAGGTGGAACTTTTAAAAAATATGTGTGTGTGTATATATATATATATATATATATATATTAATAATACAGTGTGTGTGTGTGCGCGTGTGTGCACAGGCACGTGTGGTTATTCTGTTGTGTTGTTTTAGCGTCAGCTGGGGTCTTGGAAAGGGAAGGTTATCTATGCCATAAGATCTTTCCCCACCTGGGTCATAAAGAAGAGTCTGGCTGCCATTAAGTGACCTTGGCTCTTCCCCCTACTGGCGTGGCCCTTCCTTGAGCACCGACACCAGGCTTCAGTGCACAAATATCACCCGTAGCCATTAATGCGGTGCTCCCGGGTGGTGGCTCGCAGAGTTGGTGCTCCTCAGGGGAGATTGTCAGGAAGGGAGGGTCTGCCTTGCCTTGAAATCGCCTTGCCTCTCAATCTCAGCTAAAATCAAGCCATTAACGTGGCTTTAATGTGGAGACTCTGTGATTCACTTTTCTTTGGCGGTGTCCATTAAAAAGGGGGGAGGGGAGCTGAATTGTTTGGCATAGCCTTCAGGCATTTAGTATATATTATTAATATTTAGTATGTATTATTAATATTCCCTACTTGTTGCAAGAGCTGTCCTGGCTTAATCAGAACAAGCTGATGCTCCAGAATTAAATCACCTTTTGGGGGCGGGTTACCTGAATTCCTGGTTGGCCTAGGCTGAGAGTATCTGGTAGCCTCTTCAAGTGACTTTTGTATTAATTAGCCTAACCTTTTTTAAAACTGCCACACAGGGGAGCCTGGATGGCTCAGTTGGTTAAGCATCCGACTCTTGATTTCAGCTCAGGTCATGATCTCACAGTTCGTGGGTTTGAGCCCCGTGTTGGGCTCCATGCTGTCAGTACAGAGCCTGCTTGGGATTCTCTCTCTTTCCCTCTTTCTCTGCCCCCAGCCCCTATGCATATGCGCTTTCTCTTTCAAAATACATACATTAATTTTAAAAATGCCACACAGACTTGTAAAAACTTCTATTTCTGTCTATTCTTGGGTTGATTGGCATTATCACCATGCATGTTTATTTTATTTAAAGAATTGATTTTGATATTTATTGACTTTTGAGAGACAGAGGGAGACAGAGCTCTAGCCGGGGAGGGGCAGAAAGAGAGAGAGAGAGAGACAGAATCCAAAGCAGGCTCCAGGTTCTGAGCTGTCAGCACTGAGGCCGAGGCAGGGCTCGAACCCACGAACGATGAGATCATTACCTGAGCCAAAGTCGGGTGCTTAACCAACTAAGCACCCAGGCGCTCCACCATGCATGTTTATTTTAATGAGATGGACAACCCAGACAGAGCCTTACTGGGATACATCCCAAACCCAGTTGACTCAAACAGTCAATGAAAACTTTTTTTTCTTTTCCTGCCTACCTAAGATGTGTATAGCACTCGTGCTGCACTCTGCGAGGGTGATATAATCCAGTCCCAGTTTTTTAGGAATTCAAGATCTTATTGGAAAGAATAATACGTGGCCAATTAAATGGAGGCAAAAGGTAGTCTATGGATCTAGACACAAGGAGTGATCCCAGAAGGGAATTCTGTGGGAGTTCCAAAGAACTAGAGGTCACTGTGGATTACAGTCAGGGGGAGTTTTTCAGGGTTTGACTCAGGCCTTTAAAGAGCCTGTTAAGGCAGAGGGGCTGGAGGGGGTTCCCCGCCACACACGGATTATTCAGCCTTTGGGGTGCTTGGCCCATGGGCAGTCACATGCAAGGTGGGTCTGATTGGAGGGGACCTTGACACCCAGGCTTAGATCCTGTGGGCAGGGACAGTTCCCTGAAGGATGTGAAATACTCAGGACCTGGCTGTGCTAATGGATTAGGCAGAAGGGAGATGAAACAGGCTCTTGCAAGATTCAAGACTGGAGTTCCCAACAGTCTGGACCATGTGGATGTGAAAGGATTAAAAAAACAAAAACAAAAAAAAAAAAAAAACACCACACAGAAAATATCTGATAGTCAAAAAGCTATGATGGAATGAGCCAGGCAAAAATCTAGGGGGAGGGCATGCCAGGCACATCTGTGCCCATGTCAGATGTTGTAAAAGCATGGGGCCTCGCACAAGGGAGGAACTCTCGGCACATTTATTGAGTGAATAAATGAATGAATGGATGCATTTATGTTCCTGCTCATAAAACCTTCACCAGTAGACTGTTGGCTCCTAGAACTTTATTATGCCAGTAAAAGTGATCTTATGTATATTTTCCCTCCAAACAGACTTGGTGGAGAAGAAGTGGCCCTCTTTCCCTGGGCTCATTTCACCCACTTGCCCCCAAATCATTCAAACATACCAACTCTCCCTTACAGGAGAGAAGGTTCCTCTGGGGAGCCTTCCTGAGCCCCTTGGACTAGCTCGGGAAGGTTCTCGTGGCCCTGTTATGGGTTATGTGCGTGTCTCATTCTCCAAACCAATGTGGGCGCAGAAAGTTACCTCCCTAACGCAGTTGAGAGGTAGAAAGAGAAACTGTTTTCCTACCCAGATGGAAGTCACTAAGCCTGGCCATTTGCCTCCATGTATATAGCACTGTTTTGCTCCCTGAGCTGATACTCCTTGCTCTCATGCAACTTGCCCTTTATTTAGGGAACCAGATAAGCTGCAGATAATATTTGCAAATTGCTATGGTGAGCCCTGGGGGAGAAATGCCAAGGAGAGCAGAGTAGGAGAATCAGCGGAGTGACCGGGCGTGGGCCCCCCAGGGGTCTCCTTGATTTGCTCAGTAGGGCCCATTTAACAAAAGGAGACAAATATCCAGTCTTATCTTCATCCCGATTTTACTGTTAGATGCAAAGCTGTCAGGTAGGGCTGGGATGCAGTGGTTTTCGGATGTGTCTTTTGTATGATGGTTCTTATTGTCTCCAGTGTTCCAGTTGATGGTTTCGATTTGTCTGGAAGCTGTAAATATTTCATGAGCTTGGAGTGGGCACAGGGGCTTGCCGCCGATGCCTCTCATTGCCACTCAAATGAGCTGGTGATGTTCCTGGGGTGATGATAGCTGGGGTGAGGGCAGCCTGTCAATGGAGGCAGCTGAAGAACTCCTCTGAATCTTCAGTATAGGGAATGTCTCCCTCTCTCACCCTCTTGCTCTTTTCATTACATAATCGATCCGTTCTTAATGGGTGGGGATGAGAAGAAAAGAAGAAGGAAACTAAAACAGAAAGAGGAAAGTGAAACACACCTAATCTCAGCAGCTCCTTGATAATATCTTGGTATATAGCTCCAAATACTTAGAGAAATTATTTCTTTAAGTTTTACAACAAATAGGATTGCACTACCAATTTTCTCACTAACAAGAGAATTTCGAGGCCAGTAAATGGTGTCGGTCTGTGTTCTAAGGAGTGGCCAGAGTTGCCGAGCTCCAGAGAACAGGGACGCTGCAAGGGACAAGGGCCCATGTGGTTGCCCTTCCTGGGGGCCAGCCCCATTCTTGTAGGAATATGTTTTATTTAAAAAACAGTATTTGGGTAAAAGATTTCACTGCTCATATAAATAACAACTTGTAATCCTATATTCTTAGTTCTATTTCCATTCAATAGAGTATGTGCTGTCTTAAATACAGAGACTCTTAAGAGACTCTTAAATACAGAGAACAAACTGAGGGTTGCTGGGGGGGTGTTGGGTGAAGGCATGGGCTAAATGGGGGATGGGCATTAAGGAGGGCACTTGTTGGGATGAACGCTGAGTGTTATATGTAAGTGATGAATCACTAAATTCTATTCCTAAAATTATTATTACACTATATGCTACCTAATGTGGGTTTAAATTTTAAAACTATGGGCAAAGGATTTGTATGGATACTGCCTTAAAGGTATACAGATGGCCAGCAAGCAGTTGAAAAGACGGTTTACATCACTAATCACTAGGGAAATGCAAATCAAAACTGCAAGGAGATGCCACTTCACGCCCCCTAGGATTGCCTTGGTAAAAAAAAAGGTAGTGTTTTCCAGGCATTTTGAGTGTTGGCAAAAATGTGTAGGAATTGGAGTCCTCACGTGTTCCTGGGGGGAATGTAAAATGACGCAGCTGCTGCAGAAAATGGCCTGGCAGTTCCTCAAAAGGTTAAACATAGAGTTGCCATTTGACCCAGCAATTCCAGTTATAGGTATGTGCCTGTGAGAACCGAAAACATACGTCCGCACAAAGTTGTACACAAATGTTCATAGCAGCGTTATTCATACGAGCCAAAGAGCAGCTGGACCCAGTGTCCATCAGCTGATGAATGGACAAACAAAATGTGATATATCTCTACAATGGAATGTTGTCGGGTGCTAAAGTGGATGACCCTTAAAAACTTGGTAATGAACGAAGTCAGACCAGAATAGGCAAATCTACAGAAGCAGAAAGTAGATTGGTGATACCTGGCACTAGGGACGGTGGGGGGATGGGAGTGGCTAATTAAAGGGATGGTCCCATTGGGCGTGATGAAAATGGCCTGTAACTGACTGTGGTGGTGTTTGCACAGCTCTGTGTACTAAAGACCACTAGCATGTATACTTTAAAATGGTGAGCTTTATGTTATGTGAATTTTATCTCAATAATACTATTAAAAAAAAAAAAACAGTGAAGGGCAAGTTCACAGTTTTTGGTACCTAAGAAGCCCCCTTAAAAGGCCCCCTTACGCTCTGTTAATGGAAAACTAAATAAACGGCCAGAATGTAAACAATAGATGTGCCCTGATGGGGCAAAGGGAATATGGAGGGTATGTGTTGAGGAGTCTAGAAAAACGGACAAAAATGCTCTTTACCTGGAATAACTAGGAGAAGGATTATATCTGGATAGGAGAGGGAGAAAGACAAGAAGTCTCAAGAGGGCATGAGAGAAGATGTTTCTAAGAGGGGGCCAGGACGTTTTTGGCAAAATAGCTTAGCAGACTATGACTACTTTGTAGGAATTAATGCAAGACTGGAGTTGATTTTCAGCCGTGGTTTCCAGTTCCACGGGGCTAATAACTTGCATTCTAGGCTTAGTTCCATCTCATTTCTTTTTTCCAGATCAAAAATGTTCTGTTCTAAATCATGACGCGAGGGCCCATTTCTCAAGCTCGAGAAACAGCATTCATTCATTCATTCATTCAACAAACATTTTTCAAGCACCTGCTCCACGTGGGGCACCGTCCCAGGCATCTGGGACACACCTGCATGAAGCTTCGAGTCTGCCGTGGGTGGAGACGGACCGTCCACCACACACGTACGAAGTCAGCCAGGTGGCAGACAGAAGGTGATAAATGCCATGAAAAACAGGAAAAGGAGAGCAGAGGTTAGAAATAAGTTGGTGCAGGTGGTTGTGTTAAATAAAGTAGCCGGGACTCCTCAAAAGTCAAGGCTTGATTGAGCAAAAACAGAAAGGAAGTGGGGACTTTCACACAGCAGGTATCTGGACATCTCCCAGGGAAAAGCGTTCCCAGCAGATGGAACAAGGTCACAGGCTCTAAGGTAAGAGCAGGCCTGTCACATTTACGGGTTCGCATGGAGTCCGGGTTGGCTGGACAGGAGACTGAGGGAGACAAGGAAGTCAGACAGGCCCCAGGGGGGCCCAGTTATGTAGAACCAACATAGAACACCAATGTGAAGGCTTTGCCTTTTTCAGAAAATTGAAATGTAATTCACCTACCGAAAGTTTGATTCTTTTAAGTCACAAAATCCAGTGGTTTGTAGTATATTTGCAGAGTTGTGCAACCATCACTACTATCTTGCAGAGCATCTTGATCACCCCAGAAAGAAACCCCATGCCCTGGAAGCAGTCTATTCTCCCCTCCTCCCAGCCTCTGGAAACCCCAAATCTGCATTCTAGCTCTATAGGTTTGCCTTCTGGACACTTCATATGAAGGGAATCACACACTCTGAGCTTCTAGGTCTGGCTTCTTTGATTTACCGTAATGTTTTCAAGCTTTATCCATGTTTATTATCTGTCTGTGCTTCGTTCTTTTTCTGGCTGAAGAATATTCCCTTGTATGGATGTGCCGCATTTTGTTTATCCATTCGTCAAGTGAAGGACATTTGGGTTCCACTTTGTGGCTCTCGTGAGTAATGTTTCCATGAACGTTGGTGCACAGGGTTTGGTGTGTGCCTGTGTTCCTATTTCATGAGTAATGTTTCCATGAACATTGGTGTGCAGGGTTACATGTGTGCTTATGCTCCTACTTCTTCAGTTTATTTCTGCTAGTGGAAGGACTTAGGTTTGTGTTTTCTGTGTGCAAAAGGGAGCCATCGCAGGGTTTTTGACATGATCCAACTTGCATTTTGGCTTGGTTTTGTTTTATTTATTTTTTAAATTTGTCTTTTTTTAAAGTGTATTTATTTATTTTGAGAGAGAGAGAGCATTAGCAGGGCAGGGGCAGAGAGAGAGGGAGAGAGAGAATCCTAAGCAGGCTCCACGCTGTCAGCATGGAACCCGATGCGGGGCTCAAACTCAGGAACCATGAGATCATGACCTGAGCCCAAACCAAGAGTCAGACACTCAACCAACTGAGCCACTCAGGCATCCTGATCCAACTTGCATTTTCAAGGGCTCACTCTGGCTGCCTGTTGAGAACAGACTATAGAGTGAACATAGAGTGAACACCCAGTAGAAGTAGGGAGACTCATCAGACTATCGTGTGATTTGGGTGAGAAATGATGGCAGCTTGGACAAGGGTGGGAGCAGTGAAGGCGTTGAAAAGTGGTCAGGTTCTGGATATATTTCACAGGGAGCCCATAGAATTTCTGTTGAGTGAGAGAAAGTGAGGATATACAGATAAATCCAGAGAGTGTGGCTCAATCGTCTAGAAGGAGCTGCCATTAGGAAAGATGGAAAAGGCGTGAGAAGGGAGGTCAGGAACTCCTTTGGATGTGCTGAGGGAGATGCCCATTACACATCTACGAGGACCTGTCAGACACGCAGTAGGATGAATGAGTCTGGAGTTCAGGAAATAGTCTGGGCTAGAGATGTAAATTTGAGAGTCATTGGCATAGAACCATGGAATGGAGCGAGATCACCCAGGTCCCCATTTATTTTAAAGATGAAGTAACATGTATGTGGACAGAGAGTGGTAATATTTTCTGTCTGTTTAGTTCCAGCAATGAGCTCATGTTATAACCGAAAACCCGCATCACAGAGAAGCTTCTCTAGAAATGCATATTTAATGTGCTTTAGCTGCAGACGCTGAGTGTATGTGTGGAAGTCTCTCATCAGTACTGCAGGGGTACGTGAATCAGTATCGTGTGAAGTCTCTTTTGTGCTAATCCCACTCTTCATTTTTTGGTAATGTTTCTGTTCTCCCCACACAGCTCAGCTTGTGATGGGTACGGACAAGAGGGGGACTGGTTGGTTGAGACATTTGCTAACAGTGGGCGCTAACGCCGAACCTAACAATGCCTTTGTGCTGTTCCCGTGTAGACAAAGTGGCTTGACAGTAGAGGTCGGAGGACGGTAAAAAGCCACCCTTTGCATGGTGAGATCACTGAGCAAACCTCGAGTCCGTCCAGAAGAGGCAAGTGGGACACCACCTGGTCCAGAAATGATGTCGGGGTGGGATGACTACACATCTAAGAGGTTGCACCTGGAGAAGACAGGAAGATGAGTTGGAATGGAATTGCACTCAGATATTTGAAAGGGCACAGATTTATTTTATGTTGTTCTAGATAGAACTAGGATTTGTGACTAAGGATTGCAAACAGACAAACTTGCATTTGCATGGGGGAAGCACTTTCAAGTCATTAAAGCCACAGAACGATGTGCTGGGCGGTTTGGGCACAGTGCGCGCACGACCCTGTAGGTGTGACAGGTAGAAGCCCAGGGACCGCCGGTCTGGGTGCAAGCAGAGAGTCTCCCACGCTGGACCCGGACCTCTGAGTGACCTGCCAGCTCACATGTCCCGGGAGTCTTGGGGAGCACATCTTCAAAAAGATGGGATGGATTTGGGAAGGGGGTTGAGAGTTACTGCATTCCCATGATACAAATAGGGTCATTCTTCAAATGGTCACAGCGTGACTTAGACGCCAGTTTGCTTGAACCAGCCCGTCTCAGGTTGAGTGAAATCGTAGGTGGTAATGATGCATTCCAAGAGTTACAGCTGGCAGTGTACAAACTGAGCCTCAGTGTTTTAGAAATACACTCTGCACTTCTGTGCCTGAACTACCCTCCATTCTCTAGTGATCTTGGGATTCTTTATTTTCTTTATCTTCTCTGTCTCTCTCCTCTCTCTCTCTGAGTTTATTTACTTATTTTGAGAGACAGAGACAGCAGGAGTTGGGGAGGGAAAAAGAGAATCCCAAGCAGGCTCCACACTTTCAGCGTAAAGGCCGATGCAGGGCTCAAGCTCACGAAACCATGAGATCCTGACTTGAATTGAAACCAAGAGTCAAGACGCCTAACCAACTGAGCCACCCTATCTTCTGTGTTCCAAGGGTTTAATGTGGTTTCATCGTTAACACTTTGAAAGGATTGCAAAAAGAAACAGTTAAAGTTCGGATACAAACCCTTGGAATCATGAAATATTCTCAGTGAAAGGGGCCACAGAGATCCTATGGTCAAATCTCCTTGTTTTAGAAACAAAGAGAATGCATAATACAAACGGTGGTTTACCCAAGAGCAGGTAGTAGACTCAAACCTTCCTCTCTCATTCCCTCTGAAGTGTAGGCACAGTTATTTTATATTTAAGATTTAGCAACAGCTACCATGTGAAAAGTACTTATGGCGTGCCAGGCATTGTGCTAGCCATGCATTATGTATACATTTTCTTACGTAAAATGTCATCGGCAGGGGTGCCTGGTGGGCTCAGTCGGTTGAGCATCTAACTTCAGCTCAGGTCATGATCTCACGGTTCGTGGGTTTGAGCCCCGCATCAAGCTAGCTGCTGCCAGCGCAGAGCCCACTTCGGATCTTCTGCTCACCCCCTCTCTGCCCTTCCCCTACTCACGTTCTCTCAAAATTAAATTTACAAAAATTTAAAATGTCGTCTGCAAGCATTATCTTTGGAATCTTTGTGCTTTAGAAAGAAGCAAATGCCTAGAACCAATGATGGGCCTGCCAGTCAGAGTGGCTAAAATGAGCAAATCAGAGAACTCTAGATGCTGGAGAGGATGTGGAGAAATGGGCACCCTCCTACACTGTTGGTGGCAATATAAACTGGTGCAGCCCCTCTGGAAAACAGTGTGGAGGTTCCTCAAAAAATTAACAGTAGAACTCCCCTATGACCCAGCGATAGCACTGCTAGGAATTTACCCAAGGGATACAGGAGTGCCGAGGCATAGGGGCACGTGTACCCCAATGTTCATAGCAGCACTCTCAGCAATAACCAGAACATGGAAAGAGCCTAAGTGTCCATCAACGGACGAATGGATCAAGAAAATGTGGTTTATCTATACCATGGAATACTACATGGCAATGAGAAACAATGAAATCTGGCCATGTGTAGCAGCATGGATGGACCTTGAGGGTGTTATGCTGAGCGAAATTAGTCAGGCAGAGAAGGACAAATATCATATGTTTGCACGTATAGGAGGATTAGGAGGAACTTAACGGAGGACCGTGGGGGAGAAGAATTGGGGAAATAGTGGAGGAGAGGGAGGGAGGCAAACCATGAGAGACTCTTTCTTGAATGCTGAGAACAAACTGAGGACTGATGGGTGTGGGGGGGGAGAGGGGAGATGGGCATGGAGGAGGGCACTTGTGGGGATGAGCACTGGGTGTTATATGGAAACCAACTTGACAATAAACTATTTGTAAAAAAAAAAAAAAGAACCAGTGATGGGCCAAATGGTTTTTTCTGATCTTTCCTGCTATGTGGGTCTTGTCATAAGTGATAATTGGCAGAGTCTTTCTTACCAGCCCATTGGCCCCACCCCCGGGGCTTAGAGAGTGCCCCCAGCCCCCAGCTCATCAGGCACGTGAATCGTTTCGGGGCTCAGTCCCATATTTCAGCCAATGGGCCTCGAGCACAGTGGAGCTCCTGAAAACATCCGAATGCTCAAATGGAACGAGAAACGGACAGTGTAAAATTTCAGGCTCTGTGTGTGAACTACGCCCCTCGGGGAACAAGTGTGGTGCCTGGGAGCTCATCATTAAACGAGGAAACTTGATGTGTTTTCCAGCATCGCTCAGTACTCCCCTCTACGTACTGTAGAGAGGTGGGATGCGGGTTCCTATTCCCACATGTTTAATCTTTTCTCACGAAGCTAATATTGGAGAATTCTTTCTTTCCCTGGAGTGTCAGACCTCCCGTCAGCTCACCATAGAGACAAGGAAGGGATTTCCTTTTCAACAAGTGAGGACGGATGGGGCCCGGTGTTGATTATTGTCATCAGAGGTGAATACAGATGTTCTCGTTACTGACTGCCAAGCTTTGTGTATTTCTCCAGAATTCCCCGGAAGCCCTCTGGCTGGGGATCTCACCCACAGACCCGCATAGCCGTCCCCTGCCACCTGGAGCAGTCTCCAGTTTGATGTGACGGCGAGTCACGGGCTTCTAACAGCGGCCCAGCGGCGTCTGACCAAACTGCTGCCTCTTGGAACTGTGTTTATGGCCCTTGCTAATGAGACCCATAGCGAAGGAAGAGAAATATAACAAATAGGGCAGCTGCGTTGGCTTCTAGGAGTTGAGCAAGCCCAGGAGGGAGGTTGTCAAACAGACAGTTCATCGGGGAAAGACATTTATTTGTGAGTGAGAGCTTCCGATGAGGAATCCTTTATAACCAACATTAGAACCAGATATTTCACTGAGTGGATGTGTATTTTTTTTTTTCTCTGAAAATCCAGAGGGTTGAATATAAACATCACTAACCAGGCTCTTCTGAGGGTTTGGGACAGACTGCCTGAGGGCCCCCTGCTTTCTGCACAGCTGACCTATCCTGTCTGCCTGGTCATTCGTTGAATTGAGACGAGAGGACAGGGTAGGTTTGGGATGGGAAAGCAGCTACCGGAGGACTCACATCATTCATGGGTGATGGAACCTCGATTAACGCGTTCCGCACGCGCCTCCTACCTGGGGGTAGCTGTGAGTACGACAGTGCTCCCACCAATAATTGGCTCATCCACCGGCACACGTGGACTTCAGTGGAAGGGTTGTACCATGAGTGTCCGAGGCTGTGGAACCAATGAATGCACACGGTTGGGGCGTTGAAGTCTGGGAGTGTGGTGTGATGAGTCAGACTCACAAGGGCTAGGTTCTGGGAATGTGACACTTCACCAATCCGAGTGAGTCCAAGTCACTGGCAAAAGCTTCTCCTTCGAGTGTGAGAAGTCACAAGTGGAATATTCTGGGTGAGGCTTCTGGGTGGGGTTTCCTTTGGAAGACGGGGAAGTGGGTGCTGGTCAGAGCTCTGGGTCATCTACTTTTGTGTCCCCTTCGGGTCTCAGGGGGTGTCCTGAGTTTCTGGGCTCTGAGGTTTAGTGTAGAATCCAAGAGCTTGGTGAAGAGACGCTGCCTCAGATCTAATTGTAATAGAACTAACAGTTAATAGTTAACACATATACCGGGTGCCTGGGTGGGTGGCTCACTTGGTTGAGCACCCGACTCTTGATTTACGCTCAGGTCATGATTTCATGGTTCGCGAGTTCAAGCGCCAACACATCAGACTCCATGCTGACAGCGAGGAGCCTGCTTGGGATCCTCTGTCTCTCTGATTCTCCTCTGCACCCCTCCCCTAAAAAAAATAAGTAAACTTAAAAAAAGATATATTAAAAAATAGTTAACACATATAGAACATTTACCTGGTGTCCAGCAGTATGCTAAGTGCATCACTGCATTTCATCCTCACCTGGTCTATTCGTGTCCCCACGTCTGCATAAGAAAAAAAATGAAACTTAGAGAAGTCAAGAGAGTTGTCCAAGGTCACCCAGCTGGAATTGAAATCTTGGTGTCGTCCCACACCTGGCTTCCACGCCTGGGAAAGCCAGGGTCTCTCATGCTCCCTATCCCACAGGTACTTACACCTGCTTTAGGGGAGCGGGGGAGGCGCAGGAGCCAGGTCGAGGTCAGTAAGAAGACATTCCGTGCATTGCCTCCGGAGAGGATGTGTAGAGCAAGGCTGTCCAGGGCATTTGTCACGGGTGCCCTCGTGGTGGTCACACAATGCAAAGGGCGCGTGCAGCGGTCCGAACACTGGGGTGGCCAGTGGCTAAAGAGGAGAAGGCAAATCTTATTTTTCAGGTTTGGTGTGGAAATCCCAAACCCTGATTATGTAGGACAATGACTAGGGATTCAAGCGGAAGGAATATTTTTTATCTTAGCACATCCAATGGTTTTTTTCTTTTGTACTCCCGGTAACACATTAGTGGGACGGTGTTATAAAAACCTGTAAGTCAGCTTCCTTCTTCTACTCTTACACTGTCTCCACCATCTGCCCTGTGCTCTGCTGCTTTCACCTGAGCCGCGGCTCCTCCCTTGAGCCGTGGTTTGTCTAGAGCCACCAGGTTCCAAGCTGCTGCTTAGTTCTGCCGCTTTCATTTCTGCCACTCCAGAAATTCTCACCCCACCTCTCTTCTCTTCCTCCCTTTACCTCTGACCTCTCCGCCTTTCCTCCCTCGTTAAGTGTTACCGTTCTGGGTCATTTTTTTTTACTTGTTCTGGGCAGTATTCTGAACCTGACCTCACTAAGAAAAGGGACACACTGTCAGGGATCACCTTGGTCAGTCTGTCTGCCGCCGTGCCCCTTAACCCCGTAACTGGACACCACGGACCTCCCTAGACCATTTTATTTACTTATTTTTTGCCATACATATTTTTTTATTTTTTTAACATTTATTTGTTTTTGAAAGAGTGAGAGTGAGAGCACGAGCAGGGGAGAAGGAGAGAGCGAGAGGAAGACACAGAATCTGAAGCAGGCTCCCGGCTCTGAGCTGTCAGCACAGAGCCCGACACGGGGCTTGAACTCACCAACCATGAAATCATGACCTGAGCCGAAGTCGGATGCTCAGCTGACTGAGCCACCCAGGTGCCCCTCGCTAGTACATTTTAAGTGACCAGTCCTTCTGCTGATCCATGACATTTCTGGAATGGATTCCTTTTTGAAATATTTGGCTCACAAATTAGGCTGATGGGAAAGAAATTTTGTAGCACAATGAAACAGATTTTGGAGCATTGTTCAAGGTTTGGAGATTTGGGCTTTGTTCTAAATCACAGATTTGGAAGGTTATTCCAGCAATTTAGTTTTTTTTTTTTTAATGGATTTTTGGAGCAGGGAGATGGAATAGGAGTTTGCTCTGTCCACTCCGTGCATCGACCTGGTAATGCGGATTTTTTTTTTTTTTTTTTTTTTTTTT